>NC_141620.1:33231765-33383303 GCF_047967505.1 Dipteris shenzhenensis
GTTTAAAAAGTTCTAGACATTTTAGTAGAAGGGGGTGAAAATTGTCTAAAAAATAAATAGTCACACACATATACTTATAACTTTTGGATTTCACGTTTAATACAGAAATTGAAAACATACAGTGATGCATCTTGGAAAGATCTTCACACTAATATATGTTTTATCAAAATCGAAGCATTGAGCAGAAAGTTACGAGCAAAATGCTGATAGGGGTCAAATAGTCATGAAAAACATCTACTCCTTCTTATGCCGACTTGGGAGAATACTCCCTCCACGCTCAAACTTCATCAATGATCCAAGTCCCATAGAGGTTTCCTAGGAGGGAGGTAAGAGATCCCTTTGTGGCTCAGGAAATGGATAAACCATGTATACACAATGAGCGACCGAATAGACAACACTTTCGAACACTTTGGAAGAGAGAGCAATGGGAAAAGGGGAGAGACACTCAAGAGAGAGAACCTGAAGTGAACTTCATTACCAATAGAGAGAGACTCTACTCAAATGCAACTCAAAATACTACAAACACAAAGGATAAGAAGAGGTTTCATACATACAAGAGGGAGCCAGAGCTCCAAGACTACTCATAGAAAGAGAATGAACTAAAGAGATATGGACTTAAGAGTCTACATAAGAAGATATCTACAAGAGGGAGAGAGAGGGCTCATGGAAGAGGCTTGAAGAGACTGGAGCTACAATAGCATGAGGCTCAATGGTGGAAGAGATGTTGAACAAGGGAGAGGAGGGCTCCTTTTATAGAGATTTTGTCACCCTCTTTCACCCATTTACAATTGTTGCCTGTAGATTCCTTTCCCCATTAATCACATAAGCCCATATGTCGCCATCCATGTCAGTTTTGGCTACTCTTGACATGTGTCCCATCAAAAGATGCTAGGATGGGAAATCTGACGGAGCACCTTATCTTTTGCCAATTTATAAAGAATGTCATCAAAAATAGTATAGGGGTAAGCCTTCCTTACCAACCTTTGCTTTTGTTGTGGAGTTAACCCTTGAGGAAACATTCCTTCTTCTGATATTACTGAACATATTGCAATTTTGGGCATCCAATTTCTACCAAAGAAACCACCCCCCCATCTTGTATTGCAATGGCTTGAGTACCTAACTCATCTACCCTTTGATTTTCATTTTTGTTTATATGAACAAACTTGCAAAAATCAAACTGTCCACATAGTGCCATATCCTTTTAATTAAACTCCTTCAAATGAGGACTTCTTATTGTGTAATGACCTTACATTTGCTTTATAAATAAGCTGAGAATCTACTCTTACTTCCAATTCTTTAACTTGACTTTGAAGACAACCCTCCAAACCAAGAATCAAAACATTGTACTTGGCCGCATTATTAGATGTGATACCTGGAAGCTATGTTCCTCTTGCCCATACCTCTTAACCTTTTGAATTCATCAAGACCATTCCCCCCGAATCAAGGACTAAAAGCCCCATCAAAATACAAAACAAAAGTTGTTGGTGATGTCTCCCTTTCATACTTAATTTCCTTCCTTTCATCCTTAATTTTCTTCTCCTAGATCCTTCCATCCTGTGAGTAAATCTGCCATAGTGGACCTAGTGGTATTTTTAGTGACAAAAGAGAAAGAGAACTCTTGAAGCTCTGATGACCATTTTGCAAATCTCCCCCCACTATTTGGCTTGCAAACTAGATATGATAATAAGAAGAAAAAAGATCAAGGTAATAAATAGGAGCGAAAATTGAGAGTGCTCTCAATGAAAGCAAGAACGGAAGAGGGAGAGAAAGAAACAGAGAGCTACACAAGTTTTGGTGGGTGCAGAACCACCCTAATCTTCTTTTTCATTCATTTATATATGTGTTTGAGTATTGTACATAACCGGGGTAAAGGCACAGTGACCTTCAACCCCCACAACCTCCCACTTAAAGGACAATGTGCCTTTAAGGGAGAACAACCAGTGAGCATACTATCCAATGCCCATCAATACACGACAATACTCAAACCGCTGACTAGGTAGACTCTTCGTCAGCATATCTACAGGGTTATCATCTGTATGAACCTGGACAAGCTCTATGCGCTTGTCCTCAAGTACCTCCCTGATGAAATGGTACCTGACCTCCAGGTGCAGAGTTACTGACAACTGTACGGAAGGTATCCCATGAGGATGGCAATGAACATAAGAGAAATATTGCCTTAGTCTCCGCATCAAAATTCATCTTCTGAGCTTGAAGTTGGCTGAAAATAATATTGAATTCATTCAAGTGAGAAGCAATGGAGACCCCTTCCTTCATCTGCAGCTCAAACAACCTCTTCATGAGGTAAACTTTATTAGAGGTAGTTTCCTTCTCATAAGTGGCACACAATTTCTTCCACAAATCTTTCATAGTCTGCTCATTTTTACTACTGTGAAATAAACTGACTCTGCAAGATGAAGTCTAATAGTAGACTTTGCTAATGCATCCAACTCATTCCAATCATCCTCAAAAATATTTGCAGGCTTAGCTTCAATCCCTGCCAAGGGTTTAATCTGCTTCTTTTGAATAAGCACATCCCTTATTTGTTCTTTCCACAAAGAAAAGTTTGTCCCATCAAACTTTTTAATGTTGAAAAACTCCTTTTCAGACATGGAAGAGGATGCCATGATGCAAATGAAACAAAATCCCAAATGCTAGTACCTGCAAGAGAGAATCACACCAAATACTAGGTGCACCCAAATGTGTATGCCACAATAGAGTGAAATATCACCAAAATTCAAAGCTCAAAGCATCAAAAGATGCATCTGACTCATGTGCATATACTATGCATCCATATGAGCAAATCTGGCCCAAAAGAAAATGCCAATAAGTGCCAAATGACTCAAGCATAAACACCGTCCATTGGCATATACATCAATAATATCTCATCCAAGAGAGCATAGCACTATCAGTGCATCACCTGCAATGTGTCAAAGCTGTCCCTCAGCATAAAATAGCATCCATGTGTAAAGCGTCCATAAAAATAGCATCCCACAAGGCAATTCGGGCCTATCAGCGCATCCAATAAGGACCGTAATGCATCCAAATGGCCTATAAATCATCCACTGCAACCCAATGCATACCACGAATGAGCGCACACTGCTCAAACTCACTGCTCAAACTGCAACCAGAGTGATCTGCATAAGGTATGTTCAAGAAATCATAGTCCTACGGTAATGACCACTACTGAAAATAGAACCTGAGATGCCTCAAAACATGGGCGCCATTGCATAATCGGACTCAGCAAGAAAATCTGCAAATATCTCTCTTCTGCCAGAACTCCAAAATCCCAACCGATGAGTGAGAAATGGGAGTCAATACTTATCCACTGCCATGTGGCATAAATCTAAGGTTTCAAAACCTTAGAATGAAAAATGCATAACAGAGAGACGAAATCGAATACACAGAGATCTATAGCTCCAAAAATCCTCCACCGAATCGCACAAGAACTGACAGGTAGGGGTTTTTGGGCGTCCGGAACACAATGGGACAGACGGTTTTAGAAACCGTGGTCTCAATCATTGGGTCCAACACACGGGCTGAAAAACGTTTTTTGAAACAGAGCTGTTTGTGAACTCCACCGGAGTGCAAATGATGAGCAACATAGAAGTTTTAGGACCTCCTGAGTCCACCGGAACTGACAGATCTGAAATGGTTGCTCCAAACTTGAGTTCCAACACCCGGGCAAAAAACGCAGAAATTGACACAGTGAGTTAGAAATCCAATGAAATGATCCCAGATTCAAGAATGAAGGTGTTTCCAAGCTCTTGAAGTAATGTGGACACCAAAAGCAAGCAATAGTTGCCTCTACAAGTCAATACGGAGTCTCTGTCATCGAACGGAACAGGGAAAAGCTCAAAAAACGACTTTTTCTTTGAAACCACTTAACAGGCTCTCAAAACCACTTCGCAAAACCAAAGTGACTTTTCCAAAGGTTCCTCCAAGGTCTCTGCACACTCGGATGCAAGTAAAGTCACCCACAAAGCTTCCCACAGAGCTTCTCCTTCCTCCCACAGAGCTGTTGAGCTTCAAGCATTCATGCACGCTTAGCTAGATCACCCGGGCTCTGATACCAGTTGAGAGTGCTCTCAACGGAAGCAAGAACGGAAGAGGGAGAGAGAGAAATAAAGAGCCACACAAGTTTTGGTGGGTGCAGAACCACCCTAATATTCTTTTTCATTCATTTATATATGTGTTTGAGTATTGTACATAACTGGGGTAAAGGCATAGTGACCTTTAACCCCCACAAAAATTTTTGACTGAAAACACCAAGGAGAGAGCTTGTTGCTCCATTTCTTCATACCTTGTTTCCATCTCTGTAAGCTATTGGCTGGCATAATAGATGGGTTGCATTCTACTAACATCTCCTTTTTGTAGTAATACAATACCAATCAAATGCAAAGGTACACTTGGATTTACATAAAAGTCTTGGGACCACCAATCAGGGGACTTCAATATTGGACCCTTACTCATGGCCTTCTTAAGTTGTTGAAAAGACTATTGTTGCTCCACATCCCATTGGAAAGAAACTCCTTTTCTTGTCAACAAGTTTATTGGGTGCAATATCTCTGTGAAATCATCACAAAAGCATTGATAATACTTGCTCTTTCTTAGAATTTTGCAAACACCAGTCACACTGTCAGGACTTGGCAATGACATGATTCCCTAAATCTTGTCAAGATCCATTTTCAAACCTTCTTCAGATACAATATGCCCCGATAAAACTACTTTTGTTTGAGCCAAATGACACTTGCTAGGATTTAGACACCGTTTTGCTTCATCAATCATGGCTAAGGCCATCTTTAACTTCTCCATATGATCTATGTGCTGAGAATAAATGTAAAAATCATCCCAAAACATCCTTATGAACTTTCCCAAGTAAGGCTCAAGCACTTGACTCATGAACCTTTGAAATGTAGTTGGTGCATTGGTCAACCCAAAAGGCATCACTCTATAAGCAAATACTCCCCAAGGTGTGACAAATGATGTCTTCTTTTGATCTTTCTTCCAAATGCAAATTTGAAAGTACCTAGAATACTCATCACCTATAGAATACATCTCATGCCCTGCTACTTGGGCTAGTATTTCATCTTGGAATGGCAAAGTAAAATGATACCTCTTAGTGCATTCATTCAAAGGACAAAAGTCCACACGAACCTGCCACTTATTTCCTTTCTTCAATTTGACAACTACAAGAGATATCCATTCTGAATCATCAATAGGAAAGATGAATCCAGCCTTAAGCAGTTGTGTTACCTCTTTCTTTAGTGCCTCATCTTGGATCACCCCCCATTGCCTTAAGCGTTGCACAACTGGCTTGTTTTCTAGCTTCAACTCAATCTTGTGCTTCACAAGAGAGACTAGTCAAACCTGTGGATAGCTTGTTGCAAAGAGATATGGGAAATCATCTAACATATCCAAGTACTGGAGCTTCTCACTACGTGATAGAGAATCACCAAGAAGCTCTTCATTGCATTGGCATTATTTAGTGTGCTCCACATCCTCCACATGAAGTGTCTCTACATGATCTTCTTGTACCACCGCCTTGTTCCCTCTTGACTCGTCCCGATCAGCACCAAGACAAAGACCAAAGGCCACTCCTTCCACCTCACCCTCTGAGCTGGACTCCTCGGAGCTACACCCTGTCTCTTTTCCTTCTTCAATTAAGTTAGAGCTCGTCGAACTCTTTGATGTTGAAGACTCCTTGACAACTTTCTTTTTGTGGCTTCTGATGTTGTAGAACACCTTGTTATTATTTCCTTGCAAAATCAATTCTCCAATATCCCACTTTTGAATAGCCTTCACCTTGCATAGCCAAGGCCTTCCCAAAATCAATGGATAGGCACATGCATCTGGCAGTAGGGATCACCTGAAAAGTAGTCAGCATAGAAATTCCACATACATCCACTTCTAGATTCTTCACAACTCCCAAGGTCTTTACCCTAGTGTCGTCAGCCAATTTGATGTGATAAGGAGAGGTAGTACTAGAGTATTTTAAATCATCATCTATCATGGTCTTCTCACTCATGACATTAATCGATGCACCTCCATCAATGTAAACATTAGAAATCACTTGACCATCAATGATCACATCCACCACTGGCACATCATCCCTAACATCTATATCTACCTTTTGAACAATAGGAATGGCACTTTTCTTCTTTTTCTTCTTTAACAGTGTTGTGCTTGCTAGCTTCCCCATTTCTTTCCATAGTTTTGGAGACAAAGCAAGTAACTGGCCAAAGGTGATATGAGCTTCCTTTTCTTCAAGGTCGGATAACAAGTCATAGCTTCCATTGCCTTGTCCTAAAGTCTAATTGGCTAATTCTCCTTCTAGATGCCTTCTTTCTCTTACTACGGCATTCCTCTTCCTGATTTCCCTCATTTAGCCATCATTACCTCTCTTTCCTCATCCCTTGAAGAAGCTTCTATCAAGGATACTTATTTTTCTTCTTTCTCTCTCAATCTAGGACACTCTGGGAAATAGTGACCTTTTCATTACATTCATAGCAAGTGACCCCACTCTTATCTCAAGGCCTATCCTCACTCTTGGGTGCTCTAGGTTGTCGTGCATTAACCAAATGCAATTTCAACCTTCACAATCTTCTAGCTCTCTTAAATGGGATGCAATCTCTTCTAACAGAGTTCTTCCAGGCATCCTCTTCATCACATCAAAAAACACATGGCTATACTAGGCATAACATGTAATCCACTACACCCAAGACCGTTTAGTAAGGTGGGATGAATCCAATACCAAACGTACCCAGCATCTCTACCAAAAGATGTGGCATGAAGGGGGTAATAAAACTTCATGCACCTCTTAGCTTCCTACTGTTTTCAAACTTAGCGACATAGATCTTTATCACTGAGAAAGGGAAAATAAAACAAGACTATCATGCCAAGAGACCACATCACTCTTTCCTCCCTTAGATGAGAATGAACGTGGTAACATCCCAAGTGATGTACTCTAGCATAGGGAGAAGGAAAGG
This sequence comes from Dipteris shenzhenensis, assembly GCF_047967505.1. Lineage (NCBI taxonomy): Eukaryota > Viridiplantae > Streptophyta > Polypodiopsida > Gleicheniales > Dipteridaceae > Dipteris > Dipteris shenzhenensis. The sequence continues at coordinate 33,238,752 of NC_141620.1, forward strand.
ACCAGTGGAGGCCATAATCTCCCCAAGCCGATGCGCACCAAAGAGAAGAGTGATACATTGTTGAAAGAAGACCTTGAGGATCAATATATATATATCAAGGATTTTGAAGGGGATGATTGGGTCGGATGGGTAGGTTCCAGGGAAACATTGCACTTCCTTCATAGATTCCTCTAAAATTAGCTCAAAACACTCTAAAAACTATCATCATCAAACATAGAGCCTATAACTTCTTGGCTCAAGAAATGGATAAACCATGTATGCACAATGAGTGACGGAATAGACAACACTTTTGGACACTTTGGAAGAGATATCAATGGGAAAAGGGGAGAGACACTCAAAAGAGAGAACCTGAAGTGACCTTCATTACCAATAGAGTGAGACTCTACTCAAATTTAACTCAAAATACTACAAACACAAGGGAGAAGAAGAGGTTTCATACATACAAGAGGGACAAGGAGCTCCAAGATTATTCATTGAAATTGAACTGAGATAGCATGCTCCATGAATACATAAGTAGGGGAGTATAAACATACTAGCATGCAACTTAGCACTACTAATGTAGAATTGAAAATGTTCCCATGCTTCTCTAGCCTTGCAAAAAATTCTAATATTTGTGGTTCCCTCCTACAAAATATGAAAAGTTTGATCTTCAAGTCTTATGAATTCCTACAAGACACACACTATGGTTCTTGTGCAAGTTAATTTATAAACTCACTTGGAACTGACCCACCAAGCATTGTATTTGCAAAACAAGTACAATAATTTCATCCACAACCATATGTTTAACATTTATGGATGGTGAAAAACATCCCTATAACCCCTAAAAGTCAAAATAATATCACCTAGTTGCTACAAAGAGAGGAATTATTTAACCCCTCCCTCTTCCTGCACGAAACCATTAGAGCATAACCATCCCATATAGTTTATTTGTATTTAGACAAGACTGGAAGAAAGTAATTAAATTAAGGGGTAAAAGACTGATTATGGGCTAGGAGGCTTATTTAATTCCACATCTCACTCATTATTTGACATGCTTTTTATGTGACATCCTAATTCTACTTCTCTCTCTCTCTCTCTCTCTCTCTCTCTCTCTCTCTCTCTCTCTCTCTCTCTATTATCTTCTTCGTCATTGCCTCAATATTTTTCCTCTTCTTCCAATCTCACCTCTCTCCCCTTCATGAGATTGATATCAAAGAAATTTCCTTGGGCTATGTACCCTTTTCTTCTAACACTTATTTCATTAATTTTGGACTTGTCAATGTACAAATTCATTTTTACAGATACTTTTAGACTAGTTTTTAGCTAAAATTTGAGAAAAACCCCACTCTTCTAAGCACAGATGAAAACATAAAAACAAGCAAATTTTAAGAGATTTTTAAAGGAGATGAAATCAAAATTATAAAATTTAACGTGGCACAAATAAGTTACACCAAAAGATAAGATTCAGCAGTTGTTAACTCTCATAATAGGATTGTATGGTGTTAACAAACACCTTCAAAAGTGCCACTTTGCAAACTATCATAATATTTATAATGGTGTTAACAAACACCTTCAAAAGTTTCAATATTAAGAAAACTATTACAATATTAAATGTTTGATGAGAAGAACATAATAACTATTTGTAATCTTTCACTTCCAAGTATCAATTCCCAATGCTCCTACTCCAAACCTTTCATTTCACACTATCAGTTAAAGTGTCAAGTGGACCGTTCATCCATACTCATTTGTATAAGCACACTACGACGCTCACCCATCCTTATAATAGTGAACACACCTTTCTCTCATTCTTGCAAGCTTTATTTTCTTTACTCCTCACCCTCGAAATTGTGTTACTCAACTTGTATTCTTCCATCCTAGTCCTTCTACAAATACTCTCTTCTTTCTTTCATCCTAGTCCTTCCATAAACACTTCCTTGTTTCTTCCATGCTAGTCCTTCTGCAAGCACTTTCTTCTTCCATGTCTCTTAATTTATCATCTCCCCACCCATGGATGTCCTTGGCATTGTTGTAGACATGGAGTCTCGAATTAATAGTCTCAAAGAATGGATTGCTGACCAAGGAGCAAGGAGAGACACAAGAAGTCGACAAGGCTCTCCACTAACATGGATGGAGAGAGAGGAATTCGATGCACAGAGGCAAGTACAGAGGGAGGAGACTCAGAAGATAAAAGAGAGCGAAAGACTTTTACAATGTATTATAAAAGCACGACAAGATCTCTTAGACTTCTTAAGCAACTTACATAATCGTAGCACTCGGTATGGCCGATTTGATGCAGACGCTTAAAGATGCTTAAAGAATAATAAGGTCTCACAAAGAAATTATAAAGAAACAATCTGTGACTGCTTGAAGTTCTTTCTTCATTGTAATTATGTTGAGGATACAGACGTGGAGTCAGTGGAAGATTGGGTAATTGAGAAGATAAGAGATACTAATGATGAGATCTTCTAGTGTGGGGTCTCGGCCTGTGTGGGTTGTAATAGTCGTTAATCTTATTTTGTATTCTCTGCAACAAGCTTGGTAGAGCTGAGCAGATCATATTAGAATTGCTAATATAGTTTATTTTTGAGTCGCAAATTCTCATCAAGTGTGCTCTTATGACTCTATAATGTTATAAACATTGATCCTATAGCATAATTTGAGTAATCTTATTGTTTTGGGTCGCAAATTCTCATCAAGTGTATCCAAGATAAATGTCCCTTATGTATCCATGAGAGAATACCCCTTATGTATTCACATATAATCAAATAATAATACAAATGGAATAAATATCATAAGTAAATATCCTAATGTATTGTAACATTTAACATAAGTTAAAAAAACACCATCATTAGTCAACACAAACAAGGTAAAAATATTCAAGGACTCATGTTTCTTAGGTCATCTACATGCTTTACAATGGAATAGAGTTTGATGAATCCTCTTGAGGTTGCGAGGCTCTAAGAGTACATTGAGTCTCTACTTCTTGTGTAGATGGTGTAGTTTCTACTTCTGGTGCAATTTGTAACAAGCCTGGTAGGGCAACTCAATCTCTTCTTCCTTCGCAAGATATGATGATGTAGATGCACATTGAGTCTCTACTTCTTGTGTAGGAAGAATGCATTGAGTCTCTAATTCATGTGGAGACTATAATGCTTTTTCTATAGACTCATTCTCTTCTTCCTTTGCAAGTTGCAAATCTGCTTGAGGCTATGATGCACAAGGAGATTGAATTGTCTCTTGTTTTTCTTTGGGTGATTGAGTGGACTCTCACTTGGGTTCTTCATTGACATCATGTTGTTTGCCAATGGTAGCAATTAGTCTTATCCATAAAATCTTGTAGCTCGAGCTTTGTACATGCTTCTATTGAGACATGTGCAAAAATTTCATTGAGGAACAACATGAAGTTGTAGGCAACTCTCCACCCACTACTAAACCCATCTTTCTTCTCCATTGCGGTACATGTCTAGAAATTTGGTTGGTCTTGATGCTACCTGATTTTTCTAATACAAGATACTAACTTGTTTGCAAACCTGTCCATCATGACATATGAAAAAATGAATTTGTGTAGTAAATAGTAAGATGCATGTTCATAATGATATGTAAAAGAACACTTACTTGAACACCGAGTAGTGAAAGGCTATAAATGAATTGACAAACCAATAATGATTGCCATCAAGATCCCATACTATCAGGCTCCAATGTAAGCTACATGACCAATAAAGAACAAAAGATTTATTGACACAATATTACAAATAAAAGAGTAAAAGAAAGGTTGAGATGATACTTACTTCTCATAATATGGCATAAAGATGACTAGAATGCCATCCAAGTCTAAAGGTTGTAACCATGTACAAACATCATCTATCATCTTCTTGGTATCACTAAGTACAGTTGAAAGGAGAGAATCGAGCATACACACGTGATTCTGTACTAATCTAGGAAAGTGAGATATAACCATACCGTAGCAATAAATAAACAAATGTTAGTAGCAGATTGAATCAAAAGATTGAAGTATCAAGCCAAGAGAAGTTCATATCAAACCTGAGGATGGCCATCATGACTTTGTCATTAACCTCTTTCAAAGGGTCGGAGAGGATTGTAACTTCCTCACTACCAAATGTCAAAACCTGAGGTCGCTGGCTAATGATAACCCTGACATTAAAAGAGCTACCCATTTCATCCAATACAATGGTTACATTAAAGCAACTTATGGGTGTAGCAGCCAAAGTTTCCTTTGGATGCTCCACAATGTTATCAATAAATGCCTTAATGGTAGATGACATAAATGGTGTAGATGCAAGTTTGTATATGTTGACATTGACGCCACTCAAATTAAAATTTTGAACAAGGAGCAATAAGCAGTTATATCTGACTTTCCACCCACAACTATGGCCATCATTCTGATTCATTATGTCGGGCATGTTACATACTTTGTTTGATCTTCTAAGTCACCTTCCAATTGCATAACTACATTTATAGCACCTACCAACTTTCGAGTTGATCTACACATCATAATAGATAACATAAATGAATGTGCGCATTGCATGTGATGCATCTCATGGAAATAATTGTGACACATGTAGGTTATACTTACTCTAACACACTACCATGGACAGATGCTATTGAATTGACAAATAGACATTGCTTGGCTAAGATGTCCACATCCACCAAGCTCTAATGCAAGATGCATTATCAATTAACATTAGTTATTATTTGATATAATCCTCCACAATGTAAGAGATAAGCTAAGTAAGGATTGATACTCACTCCTCGTAATATGCAATAAAGATAACTCACGTCTTAGTAAAATCAATAGGTTGCAACTACTTGCAAACATCGTCTATGGTCTTTTCCTTGTTGCTGAGTACATTTAAAACAAGAGGATCAACCATATATGCACGTCTTTGTATATATAGAGGAAGCTATTCTAAAATCATATTGCAATAAAAAGAAAAGAATATTAGTTCATTTGATCCAATGGAAAAACAAAAGCATAAAGTCAAGAAAAAGTTTGTGTCAAACCTAAGGATGGCTATTATGACTTTGTCATTAACCTCTTTCTTGGAGTTTATGAGGATTGAAATCTCCTCTTCATCGAATAGAAAAGTAAGAGGTGTTTGTCGAACTTGAAACCTAACTTGAAATGACTTCCCCATCTGCTGCAAGTTATGATTATTTTCTAGACTCATCTGATGGATAGCGAGAGCAGCTTTGTTTTCCACGGTAGTGCGCTCTCTCCCTAGCTCTGTCTCTCTCTCTCTCTCCCCTCCCCTCTCTCTCTCTCTCTCTCTCTCTCTCTCTCTCTCTCTCTCCCCTCCCCTCTCTCTCTCTCTCTCTCTCTCTCTCTCTCTCTTTCTCTCTCTCTCTCTCGGTAGTGCATCTCTCCCTATCTACCTCTCCATTTCCTCTCTCTCTCTCTCTCTCTCTCTCTCTCTCTCTCGCACACCCGTGCTACCTTGCTCTCCCTACCTCTTTCTCTCTCTCACTCTCTCCCCTCACGCTATCTCCCTACCTCTCTCTCTCTCTAGCTCTCCCCGCTCCCTCCCTGCTCTCCTGTCCTCTCTCTCTCTCTCTCTCTCTCTCTCTCTCTCTCTCTCCCACGCTCCCACCCCAACCTCCCCCACTCCCACTCCCACGCCCACCTCCCCCTCTCCCATTCCCACTCCCACACTCCCTTTCTCCCACTTCCACCCTCCCTTTCTCCCGCTGCCACCTCCCACCTCCCACTCTCATTCCCACATTCCCACTTCCACTCCCACTATTACTTAAATGAATGATATTACTTAAATCAATGATGATAGGATTTAGGGTTTAGGGTTTGGGGGTTAGGGTTTAGGGTTTGGGAGTTAGGGTTTAGGGTTTAGGGTTTAGGGATTAGGGGTTAATTTTTATGGGTTAGGGTTTGGGGGTTAGGCTTTAGGGTTTAGAGGGTTAAGATTAGGGTTTAAGGTTTAGGGCTTAGGGGTTAGGGTTTACGAGTTAGGATTTTGAAGTTAGGGTCTAGGGGTTCGGGTTTAGGGTTTAGAGAGCCAAGATTAGGGTTTAAGATTAAGGTATTAGGGATTAGGGATTTGTAAAAATTAGGGTTTAGGAGTTAGGGTTTGTTGAGAGTTCACGCTCAACATCATGTGATCATGTGTGCATAGCACCATCACGTGATCATATGTGCATAGCGCTAACCTTATAGAGTGCTATAAAGGAAAGGGTTAGATCCCCTAACCCTAACCCTAAAAGGGTTTGTATATATTCTATTTTTTCAACTAAATCTAGTGTACAGTTAGTCATTTGTGGTGTGCTCTCTAGCTGTGCCCTCTCTCCTCATCTCCACTCTTCTCCTCTCCCCTCTTCATATTTTGTCATGGTATCAGAGCTCCCTTGTCTTCCGTTGAGACATTGAGTTTTTTGAGAGTGTGAGAGAGATTGAGAGATTGAGAGTTTGTGTTCATTCTTTCACTTCCATTGAGTGATAGAATTTCCGTCCATGTGAGAGAGATTTCTGCCCATTCATTCTCCGAGAGAGAGAGAGAAAGATAGGTATTTGTCTTGAGAGATTTGTGACAGCATACAAGGAGAAATTTCTAAGATATAGGGAGAGATTTGTTTTCTTTTTGAGAGACACTTCTGTTCCTCGAGAACTGGGAAGAGAGAGCTCTCATGCAAAGCAAAGCAAAGCTGCAACAGTGCGTTGAGATTCCAAAGCCTCTCCACCGACTATAAGGCTCAAAGCTCTCCTATTTACAACAGCCCCGCGACCTCAGTCTAGCAAGCAGCAGACGGCTGCCTCTTGCTCGCAACCAACGTGGCAAAGTGACACGTCATCTGGCCACGTCATCTGTGCCACGTCATCTGCCACGTCACTTGTGCCACGTCATCTGTGCCACGTCATCAGTGACACCTCAGCACTACCACCTCAGCACAGAGCTTCACTGGCACACCTCTTGCTAAGCACAGTGCCACATCATCACTGCATGTGACTTACAGTGACACATCATCATTGAGCACCATTTGCACTCCTTTTGCCCCTCCACCTAGATCAAGTCATATCTCTTGATCCAGGAAGAATTTGAGGGTGCTCCAAAAAGGAAAGTCGCTCGATTTTTCGTGCTCTACGCGCTCGTTACATCACACGCACATTTCGGCACAAGTTACACTCACATTTGAGCCTCGCCGACAAAACCACTTCCTTCACACACATTTGCCTCTACATTGACGCATCTGACCCAGCACTTAAAAAGAACAAAAGAAAAGGAATTATTTGCTGCTCTTTCATCGATCGACGGTTGGTTTAGATCTAGATCAGAGTAGACTAGATCGCCATAGAGGGGACGCTTTGAATTCCCCAAGTTGCCAATCTAAGCCATGCCCGAAATTCCCGACTAGTACCTACTCGGAGTCAGTCCATACGCTCACATCCGATTTCACATCATTGCATTACCTGAAACCTTACGTTCATCAGTTCAGTGAGCAGACTTCAGAGTTCAGAGGCATTGCAGATTGACTCAGTGGGCAGATAGCACTTGATTTCACACACACATGCCACCATTGTAAAGCCTATTTGGCTATCTCACGGCATCGTGCACATCATTTTTCAGCCTTGTAAAGCCTCTTGGCTATTCCCGGCATCATTGCCACAAGCCTTGTAACACAGGTCAGATCTTATTTACTGCAGTTCTATCTTCACCGACGGTACAGAGATTTCACTTGGCATCTTCAGTGTATTTGCAGTTGATTCATACAGAGTTTTCCAGGACACTTTTTGAGTACATTGTTTGCACCATGTCGACTAGCAACCTCAATCTGGAGGCATCTGCTAAGTTAGACAACTCCAATTACGGTACATGGAAATACCGAATGGAGACCATTCTTGTGCTTCAGGACAAATGGGAGTATGTCGATGGATCCATACCTAGACCATTGGCCGATCCAGCCACCAGTAGCTCTACTCCATCTGATGTCACAGCACCAGCAACGGGATCTACATTGGGATCTACATCTACACAAACAGTTTCCGCACCAGTAGCAGATCCTGCCATTGCCCGAGCTCAAGCAGAATGGGATAAGAAAGACAAGTATGCCTATCACCTGATCAAGCAGAATGTGCAAGATGTCATGCTAGGACAGCTCAACACAGTCAAGACATCAAAATAAGCATGGGATATGTTCGCAGCTCTCTACGAGTCCAAGAACACATCCAGGATTCTCACCCTGAGAAACCAGATCAACCAGAGTTTCCGCAACAGCAATGAAACTGGTCATGCTTATGTACTCTGCATCAAAGACTACAACAATCAACTTGCAGCAGCAGGAGAGACTATGAATACCGCAGAAATGGTTCAAGTAATCCTGAATGGACTAGGAGAAGGATATGAGAATATGGTCCAGAGTATTGCCATCCAACGGCAAATTCCAACACTTGAAGAACTTCAGTCAGTTCTACTTGGTGAAGAACTCAGGACTCAGGCCATTCAAGCACGTAAAGGTCATTCTAATGATCAGGCATTCACCGCTTCAGACAGAAGCAGAGGCAAAGGCAGAAACAGAGGTAGATCATATCAGAAAAGTGGTCAAAATCAAAGTCAAAATCAGCATCAGCATCAACAGCATCCTCAGCAACATCAAAATCAGCAAAGAGGAAATCATTCCAACAGAGGAAGATTCCAAGGACGAGGGAATGCATCCACCAATGTGCCAAACATTCAATGCAACTATTGTCACAAGTTTGGACACTATGAAAGAGATTGCCGCAAGAAGCAGTATGACCAAGGCGGTCAATCCAGCAGTAATCGAGGGAATTCCCGAGGAAGAGGAAATCATCGTGGTGGACATTCTAGTCACAGTCATTTTGCAAATGAACATGGCAATATGTTTCTTGCAAGTGAGGAATTGCATCAGACTGATACAATGCACCTAGACACTGATTTCAATCCCAAAGAAGATTTCAGTTATCAAGTCGACCAAGTGGAACAGGATCCTTGGTACATCGACAGCGGTGCATCATCTCATATGACAAATCATCAGGAATGGTTCACAGAAATGAAGCCATTAGAAGGTCAAAAGAATGTCATTTACACAGCAGACAATACACCGAATCCGGTTCAAGGGACAGGTGTTATCCCTATGAACAATTTCACTGGTACAAAAGGATTAGTCAAAGATGTGCTCTATGTTCCGAAGCTCAGCAAGAACCTTTTGTCAGTAGGTCAAATGACGGAACACAACTACAAAGTCATCTTTGACGGTGATGAATGCACTATCAGAGACAAATCCAAAAGAGGTCAGCTAGTAGCAAAAGGTGTCAAGGAAGGACGCTTATACAGGATGCTAGCTACCGTACCAGATAAACATGCCATGTCAGCTCAAATGCAACAGATGCCACTATCTGCAAAATGGCACAAGAGATATGGTCATGTCAACTTCAAGTACTTGTTAGATCTAAGGAATCAAAATATGGCAATTGGGATTCCGAAGCTACAGTTTCTTGGAAAGGTTTGTGAAGCATGTTGCTTCGGCAAACAAAAGCGAACCAACTTTGTCAGAAGTACCTCTCGTGCACGAGGTATTCTTGATTTAATTCATACAGATGTATGGGGTTATGCCCAGACCCGCAGCATCAATGGTTCACTTTATTACTTGACCTTCATCGACGACTACAGCAGATATTGTTGGGTCTACTTTCTGAAAGAGAAATCTAAAGTGTTTGCCAGATTTCAAGAATTTAAAGCCATGGTAGAAAACCAAACAGGCAGAAAGATCAAGGTCATGAGATCAGACAGAGGAGGTGAATACATGTCTTCAGCCTTCATGAACTTTTGCAAAACTCACGGCATTCGAAGACAATTCACATGTGCAGATACTCCTCAGCAAAATGCAATAGCTGAAAGGAAGAATGGGACTTTAGCAGACAGTGCTAGAGCAATGCTTAGTGAAAAGCATCTTCCGAATCAGTATTGGGCAGAAGCAATAGCTACAGCTAACTACTTGCTTAATCGGCTTCCTACCGAACCGAAACAAGGAATGACTCCTTATGAAGCATTCACTGGACACAAGCCACGCATTGGGCATCTCCGCATATTTGGTTGCATAGCATATGCCCACATACATGATGATCATCGCAGAAAATTGGATGCGAAGTCATGCAAATGCATCATGGTTGGCTACAGTGAAGAAAGTAAAGCATACAAATTGTATGATCCCATCAACCGCAAAGTCATCATCTCCAGAGATGTAATCTTCGATGAGGAATCAGAATGGAAAACCTCACCTACACAGGAGATAGAAGCATCGACTTCACAGTCATCTACAGAACAGGTTGATGAAGAAGAGCAAGAATTGCCAGCAACACCCCAATCAGCGTCACAGCAGCTCAGACGGTCTACTAGGGAAAGCAGACCACCAGCCAGATTGACATATGCTCAGAAAGGCAAAGCAATTCAGGTGGAAACCACCAACTATGCTCTTATGACTACCATCATGGCTACAGAAGAGCCAGTGTACTTCGAAGACGCAGTAGATAAGCCAGAATGGCAAACTGCTATGAATGAAGAAATGGATGCTTTGTATAAAAATAACACTTGGGAATTATGCAACCTTCCACCAGGAAAGAAGGCCATAGCCAACAAATGGGTATACAAAGTGAAGTACAATCCAGATGGCAGTATTCAGAGATACAAAGCCAGATTAGTTGCAAAAGGATTTGCACAACAATATGGCCAAGATTATGATGAGACTTATGCTCCAGTAGCTAAGATGGATTCCATACGGTTCTTGATATCACTAACGACACTCAGTAAATGGAATGTGTATCAGCTCGATGTCAAGAATGCATTTCTCAATGGTTATCTAGACGAGGATGTCTACATGCAACAACCAACCGGTTATGTTGAACCAGGACAGGAGAACAAGGTTTGCCATCTCAAGAAAAGTCTCTACGGCTTAAAGCAAGCACCCAGAAGTTGGTACAGCAGAATTGACAAGTATTTTGCTGATCTGGGATACATGAAGTCCAATGCAGATCATACTCTCTACTACAAAGTTCAAGGGGAAGATATTACTATTGCACTTTTGTACGTAGATGATCTGATTGTGACAGGAAGCAAGGATAGCTTCATCCGAAAGCTAAAACAAGACTTATCTGCAGAGTTCGACATGAAAGATCTTGGACTTATGCACTATTGTCTTGGAATTGAGTTCTGGAGAGATTCAGATAGCACATTCATGAGTCAGCTCAAGTATGTTGACAGTCTCTTGAAGAAGTTTCATATGGCAGATTGCAAGATTGCAGCCACTCCCATGGAACAGAGTTTGAAACTTACTAAAGATTCAGAAAAGCCTACAGTCAATGACAGATACTACAGGCAACTCATTGGATCTCTTATATATCTGACAATCACACGGCCAGATATTTGTTATGCAGTAAGCTCACTAGCACAGTTTATGGCAAATCCAAAAACAGTCTCACTGGAATGCAGCCAAAAGAGTCTTGAGATACATCAGAGGTACAAGACAATTTGGGATAGAATACAGAGGAAGTCATCCACGGTTGCATGGATACTGTGATAGTGACTATGCTGGAGATCATGAGACCAGGAGATCGACACAGGGATATGCATTTTTCCTTGGTCAAGGTGCTATATCATGGTTGTCAAACAAACAGCCAACTGTTTCTTTGTCTTCGACTGAAGCAGAATATAGAGCACTCACTACAGGTGCATGTGAGGCTATATGGCTCAGAAGACTATTGTCAGAAACAGATTACTTTGATGAGTCAAAGCCAACAACAATATACTGTGATAATCAATCGGCTCAAGCATTGGCCAAAAATCCAGTATATCACTCCAGAACAAAGCACATTGATGTCAGAGAGCACTTCATCAGAGAAAGAGTGTTACTTGGTGACATCACACTGCAGCATTGTGATAGCAAAGAAAATGTTGCAGACATCTTTACCAAACCACTCGGTAAAGAGCTATTCCAGAAACACCGACTAGCTCTTGGTTTGATGTAGAGGAAGGACATTCCCATTAAAGGGGTGTGATGGAATGTAATGCTCAGTCCTTCTTCGATTCCCCAGAATCATCATCTTGAGGGAAGGCCTACTTCATGATGTTGATCTTGAGGGAAGGTGTTGAGAGTTCACGCTCAACATCATGTGATCATGTGTGCATAGCACCATCACGTGATCATATGTGCATAGCACTAACCTTATAGAGTGCTATAAAGGAAAGGGTTAGATCCCCTAACCCTAAACCTAAAAGGGTTTGTATATATTCTATTTTTTCAACTAAATCTAGTGTACAGTTAGTCATTTGTGGTGTGCTCTCTAGCTGTGCCCTCTCTCCTCATCTCCACTCTTCTCCTCTCCCCTCTTCATATTTTGTCAGGGTTTGGGGGTTAGGGTTTAGGGTTTAGGTTTTAGAGGGTCAAGAGTAGGGTTTAAGGTTTAGGGGTTATGGTTTAGGGCTTAGGGTTTATGGGTTAGGATTTAGGGTTTAGAGGTCCAAGATTTATTTAGGGCTTAAGGATTAGGGGTTAGGGTTTAGGAGTTTAAGTTTAGGGTTTAGGGATTAGGGATTGGGGATTAGGGGTTAGGATTTAGGGTTTAAGATTTAGGGGTTAGGATTTAGGGTTAGGGCTTATGGTCTAGGGGTTTAGGGTTTAGGGTTTAGGGATTAGGGTTTAGGAGTTAAGGGTTAGGGTTTAGGGTTTAATGGTTATGTTTAGGGGCTAGGTTTAGGGATTAGGGATTAGGATTTAGGGTTTAGGGTTTTGAGGGCTAGGATTAGGGTTTAGGGGTTAGGGGTTAGAGGTTAGGATTTAGGGCTTAGGGATTAGGGGTTAGGGGTTAAGAGTTTAGGGGTTAGGGTTTAGGATTTAGGGATTAAGGGTTAGGGCTTAAGGTTTAGGTATTAGGGTTTAGGGTTTATGATTTAAGCGTTAGGGTTTAGGGTACATAGAGCCAAGATTAGGGTTTAGGGTTTAGAGAGCAAGTATTAGGGTTTAGAGTGTTTGGGTTAAGGACTTAGGATTTAGGGTTTAGGTTTTAATTTAGGGTGTAGGGTTTAGAGATTTTAGAGGGTTCGGTTTTATAAAATTGCTAATTACTAAATCCTAAATCCTTTGTTGGAAACCCGAGTTTTTAAATAAGACCTCCCATATTTTCTAAACAAGATCTAGATTTCCAAATAAATAATGAAGTAGATTATTTAAAAAGAGATTGATGTTCTTTATAATGATTGTTATAGCTTGCTTGCAAAGGAAACTCACAAAGGAGATGGCTACAAATTTTATTTCGGGGATAGAGGTGATTCTATGTTGCAAAAGAGAAGTAGTTGCATTTGCTACAATCCATGAAAGTGATCCAGATTCTATTTGTCACTTTAGAAGACTTGGTGAAGATAAGGTGGTGGTTATCATATCAAAGATTCTTAGTGCACATGTTGAGCTAAAGCATAAGTGTGGGGATATGGACATCCTTGGATATGTTATGCCCTATTTAGAGTGGGAGATATTTTACAAATGATATCATTTGCAAATAAGAACATAGCAAAAGGTCAAGTCTTGGGATTTGAACAAGTGGAACATTGGACATTTGCGCAGATGAGAATTTGAAAAGTTACTGATGATGGTATGGATGATAATCTCATTGGATGGTCTTTACTATGAGGAAGGTAAGGATTTGAGATGGAGCATGCAATTTTTAAAGATTGGAAAGACTCTGCATGTGGTTTTTAAACATAATGTATACTACAATATTAAAGAATTAAAAGAATATGCCTATGTACCAAGCTCTATTCCTTTAGAGATGGATGATTCCAATACACTCAACTATAGGACTGACATCTTATCAGGAGTCAATGAGTTCATTGGTACCAAGAAAGAAAAAGATTTCACAAGTGATTCCTTATCCGGAGTGGATGAGTTCATGCACATTGAGAACTTGGGCAAAGATGTCAAAAGTGATATCTTATCAAGCATGGATGGCTTCATGGATACTGATAAACTTTTTGGAGCCAAACCAAGTAGCTATGGAATTATGGAAATCATGCACGACAATATAATGAGTGATGTTCCCTCAGGAGTAGAGGAGTTTCAAGACTAGGGAGTTATGAAATTCATAGAAAGTACATCGATGAGTGATGTTCTCTCAGGAATAGATGAGTTTGAAGATCATTCTGGAAACTCTATCACCACTGTGACAAAATGGTTCTACGATTGTATCAAAAGTAGGGATGAGATAAACAAAGGACTATTCAGTATTTGACTTTGATTGTGAAACAATTAATGTAAATGGTTCTACGAATGTATCAAAAGCAGGATGAGATCAACAAAGGACTATTTTGTATTTGACTTTGACTATCACGGTGATAAGATCAAGGATGCAACATCCCATGAAAACAAAGTGACAAATAAATCTTACAAGGAGAACTACACAAATCCAAATAAGGATGTACAAAAGGCCCCAAAATGGACATACAGATGCATGAAACGAAAGCAAGTCCAGGCAGATCCAGAAAAGCAACCAAAGAGAATAAGAGTAATGAATGAAGATGTTATGCTAAAATCAATGTGATCTACATGGTGTAAGTGTAGATGTATGTGATCCATTAACGTACATGACATCAAGGGCTATAGAGAACATGTCTTGCAAAGGAGAGGGAGAAGAAGAAATGAATACCTACTCACAAGACTCTCTTGCTTTCTTGTAAATGACAGGAGAAGGTGGAGTTCATGACAATAGATAAGGCCTCTTATAAATGAAAAAGTATTTGCAATAATGCATATCACATTATTACAGGAGGATTATCACATGGCACATATTGGAATTTGGCTAATAAAGCAAAATATGGAGTAAAATTTAACATTCATGGAAACACAGGAAGGCCCAAAACAAGAGTCTCAATGGTTGCAACAACATTAATTTTGAAAGACTACATTCATAAAAATGCTTTACCGCAACTCCATCTATTTGAAATGCATCTTCCGATAGGTTTGACAAAAAAAGTAGTAAACTCTATTGGAGAAACAAAGAGGCAAAGAGGGCATGATCTGGCACATTTTCATACTTTGTATACTCTTTGGAAAAAGAGCTTTGGACATGTTAAATCCCAAAGAGGCAAAAAATGTCAAAGTGCAATGACTATGATGATCTAAAGCGAGCACTTGAGAGTGCAACATCTCCAGAACAAAAAGAAGCATACAAAAAAACGAGAGAATTTCATCATGGACTTGTTTAACATTCTATAATAAAATATACATTTTGGAAGGATCAAGCTATTTCTCATCCAAATAAGTACATGTGCATTATTGTAGATGGTATGGATCAAAATACAACAACATTACCTCAATTCGTTAACCCTCCACCCAAGCTACAAGGAAAATACTTATTGAAGACACATCTATGTGGAGTATTAGTGCATGGATTTAAGTTTTTTACAGACATATGGAGTGATTCCTTGCATCTACACAATAGCAATCAAGTTGTAACATCTGTTATGAAGGCAATTCACAATGTACATACAGAAAAAGATCACCTACTAGAAACTTTGAGAGTACATGAAGACAATTGCGGATGAGAGAATAAGAATGTACTCTTCTTTACATTTTGCTCAATGCTAATCTCTCATAAAATCTTCAATGAGATTTAAGTTGGATTTTTGTTGGTTGGGAACACACATGAGGATATCGATCAGGTATTTAGCATGGTCTCAAGAGAACTAAAACACAAGGTCATGGAGGCGATGGAGGACTTGATAAGAAAATGTGGGAGGCAAGTTGGTGGCCACAAGGAAGGTACAGTATGCTCAATGGTTGAAAGGATATATGATTGGAAGTGCTTTATTCTACCTTTTATACAAAAAGGTGGTAAGCCATAGAGACTTTTCTTGAGATGGCAAACCTGATTCCCCTTTTTTGGTTCAACATAACCTGTTGGTTGTTGCATGTAGACTTCCTCATTTAGATAACCATTGAGAAATGGATCCTTGACATTGAGCTAGTACACATTCCATCTACTGAGTCCCTAGTGATACCAAGAACCGTACAAAATTCATCTTTGCTACTGGAGAATAAGTCTCATCATAATCTTGACCATATTACTGTGCAAATCCTTTTCCAACTAGTCTAGCTTTGTATCTTTGAATGCTTCCATCTAGATTGTACTTCACTTTGTATACCCATTTGTTTGCTACTATGACCTTCTTTCCTGGAGGAAGGTCGCATAATTCCCAAGTATTATTCTTGTACAAAGCATCCATTTCTTGATTCATAGTAGTTTGCCATTCTGGCTTGTCAACTACATCTTTGAAGTACATTGGCTCTTCTGTAGCCATGATGGTAGTCATAAGAGCATAGTTGGTGGTTTCAAGTTGAATTGCTTTGCCTTTCTGAGCATATGTCAATCTGGCTAGTGGATTGCTTTCCCTAGTAGACCATCAAAGTTGTTGTGGTTCATCTCAGGGTGTTTTCAGCAATTCTTGCTCTTCTTCATCAACCTTTTTTGTAGATGACTGTGAAATCATTGCTTCTATCTCTTGTGTCTTTGAGGTTTTCCATTCTGATTCCTCATCGAAGATTACATCTCTAGAGATAATGACCTTGCGATTGATACAACTTGAATGCATTGCTTTCTTCATTGTAGCCAACCATGATGCATTTACATGACTTCGCATCCAATTTCCTTCAATGGTCATCATGTATGTGGGCATATGCTATGCAACCAAATATGCAGAGATGCCCAATGCATGGCTTGTGTCCAATTAATGCTTCATAAGGTTCCATACCCTGAATTGGTTTGGTAGGAAGTTTATTAATCAAGTAGTTTGCAGTGGCTATTGCTTTTGCCCAATACTGATTCGAAAGATGCTTCTCACTAAGCATGTCTCTAGCACTATCTGCTAAAGTACCATTCTTCCTTTTAGCTCTTGCATTCTACTGAGGAGTATCTACACAAGTGCATTGTCTTCAAATGCTATGAATTCTGCAAAATTTCATGGATGCTAAAGACATGTATTCACGTCCTCTATCTGATCTTATGACTTTGATCTTTCTGCCTATTTGGTTTTCTACCATGGCTTTGAATTCTTGAAATTTGGAAAACACTTCAGATTTTTCTTTCAGAAAATAGACCCAACAATATCTGCTATAGTTGTCAATGAAATTCAAGTAGTAAAGTGAACCATTGATGCTATGGGTCTAGGCATAACCCGATACATCTATATGTATCAAATCAAGAATACCTCGTGCTCGAGAGGTGCTTCTGCCAAAGTTGGTTTGCTTTTGTTTGCCGAAGCAGCATGCTTCGCAAACTTTTCCAAGAAACTGTAGCTTAGGAATCACAATTGCCATATTCTGATTCCTGAGTCTATCAAGCTCTTAAAATTGACATGTCCATATCTCTTATGCCATTTTGTGGATAGTGAAACCTGTTGCGGTTGAGCTGACGTGGCATGCAAATCTGGTATTGTAGCTATCATTCTACTACCTGAAATCCTCTGTGATAGTGCATTCATCTCCCCGTCGAAGATGACTCGGTAGTTGTGTTCTATCATTTGACCTAGTAACAAGAGGTTCTTGCTAAGCTTCATAACATAGAGTACATCTTTCACCAATCTTTTTGTACCAGTGAAATTGTGCATAGGGATAATGCATGTCCCTTGAACTAGATTCAGTGTATTATCTGCTATGTAGATGACATTGTTTTGACCTTCTAATGGTTTCATCTTTGTGAACCATTCTTGATGCTTTGTCATATGAGACAATGCACCACTATCGATGTACCAAGGATCCTGATCTACTTGGTCAACCTGATCGTTGAAATCTTCTTTTGAACTGCAATCAGTGTCTAGATACACTGTATCAGTCTTCTTCATTTCCTCATTTGCAAGAAACATATTCCCATGTTCATTTGCATAATGACTGTGACTCGAATGTCCACCATGATGATTTCCTCTTCTGTGGAAATTCCCTCAATTGCTACTGGATTATTGACCGCCTTGGTTGTACTGCTTCTTGCAGCAGCAATCTCTTTTAAAGTGTCCAAACTTATGACAATAGTTGCACTAGATGTTTGACACGTTGGTGGATGCATTCCATCATTCTTGGAATCTTCCTTGATTGCAGTGATTTCCTCTTTGCTAATGCTACTGATGCTGAGGATGATGTTGATTGTGATGCTGATTCTAACTTTGCTGATAACTTTGTTGTTGATGATGACCACTTCTCTGGAATGATCTTCCTCTGCCTCTTCCTCTGCTTCTACTTCTATTTGAAGCTATGAATGTTTGATAATTGGAATGACCTTTGCGTGCATGAATGGCCTGAGTCCTGAGTCCTTCACCAAGTAAAGCTGATTGAAGTTCTTTGAGTGTCGAAATTTGCCGTTGGATGGCAATACTTTGGACTAAATTTTTTGTATCCCTCTCCTAGTCCATTCAGGATGACTTGAACCATTTTTGCTGGATTCATGGTCTCTCCTACTGCTATGAGTTGATTGTTGTAATCTTTGATTTTGAGTATGTAAGCATAACCGGTTTCATTGATGTTGCAAAAACTATGGTTGATTTGGTTTCTCATTGTGAGAATCCTAGAAGTGTTCTTGGACTCGTAGAGAGTTGCAATTATATCCCATGCTTCTTTCAATGTCTTAATGATGAGTTGTCCTAGCATGACATCTTGCACATTCTGCTTGATCAGATGATATGCATATTTTTCTTTCTTGTCCCATTCTACCTGTGCTTGGGCAATGGTAGGATCTGCTATACAGGTGCAAAAGTTGTTTGTGTAGCTGGGGATCCTGCTAAAGATCCCACTATTAGTGTTGTGACAACAGGTGGAGTAGAGCTACTGCTAGCTAGATCATCCAATGGTCTAGGTGTAGATCCATCGACATACTTCCATTTGTCCTAAAGTACAAGAATGGTCTCCATTTGGTATTTCCATGTGCCATAATTGGAGTTGGCTAGCTTAGAAAATGTGAAGATAGTGGAAGATAAGGAAGGAGTCTCACTTGTGGCTTTCTCACATACACAATGGGGGAATACACACAAAGGTGGAGGCTGAAAACAGTTTTCCTCTTCTTAGTTGTGAAAGCCAAAAGAACTCTAGTACAAAAGAAATAGAACCCTATATAACACACTATTCAAAATTTTTGGACTTTCTCTCCTAGTTTGGACTTTTTTTTGGAGCATATCTTCTCCACTCAACTTCACTTAGTGAGCTCAAAAATTGGGTTTTTTAGAGCACTAAATGTGTTACTTATATAAAATATGGCCTTACTAAGCTAAAAAGTCAAGTGGTGACCTCTAATTTAAAAAAATGGCTCAGTGAAGCTATAATTCCCAAACTCATGCATGGTGTGCCCCCATCCAATAGCTATAATAATAATAATAATAGTCTCCTAACTCTAGTTCAATTTTAATACTATGAAGTAAAAATATGACACCATATGAAAAGAGTTTGTTGAATTCAACATATAAGTGGTGTATAGATACACCATTTTTTTGAAAAAAAAGAGTTTGTTGAATTCAATATATAAGTGGTATATAGATACACCCTTTTTTTGAAAAACAAACCATACAATAAATTATCTTATTGGTGGTGTATAGATACACCATTTGTATGGAAAAAAGCATACAAAACATTATCTTATGCATCTGAATCTCGTTCAGAATCAGATTCATGTAATGTATTTGCGCTTTGATGGGTCAAGTCTTGCCAAATGATGTTTAATATGGACATGACTTGGATCAGGGATTGTGATTCCTTTTTTAAACATTGTATCCATGCTTCTTTTTAAAACTTCATGTCCTCGATTTCCAGCAATGAATAATGCTACTGACTTCCACCTTTGTTAATCCCTCATTATTTGGAACCCATTCACGTTTCTTTTGCAAGCATCCCTCATAGAGTTGTTTTATTGTATATCTTCTCGGGAGATTTTGAAATGGCTTTGGTTCATACCATAAAGCTGTAAATGTTATAGGAGTTCCCTTGTCATCCCTTTTTATCTTAGCAACCTTGGCAACCCAAATTGGGCCACCTTGGTCATCCAACTCTGAACCTAGATCAGATGCCCAAACTGCAACAAATAGACCCTCTTCAATCTCATTAGATGGTATAAACTCTAGTAAGGGTTTTTCTCCCTTCCTGCCACAATATTTTTGAGGTAAAAGGCATTCCTCTGCTTCCTCCATATCTACTAACATATTTATATCCAAAGGAAAACTTGGTGACCTAGCTTGTTTCGGCCAAAAGGATTCACAGTATTCAATGCTCATTAAGTTTTCTTGTCTTTCGAAAGATTGGATAAGTGCTTCAGTTGATTTAATTGTCTCCAAATTCTTAGTTGATTGCTTAGGATATTTCTGCATCATACTTTGAAGATGTTTAATGAAGGCTTTCAAGCCTTTCATTTCATCTATGTCAAGTGATTTGTTTTTTGCAAGAACAAATCTAGTTTCGTCCAATGGAATTATTCATTGTAATAAAGCATATGACTCACTCCATAAATGATCTCCATCTACTGAGTAGTGCTTCCATTGCATCACTGGAATATTGTTATGCATGTAAAACCGAAAGTAGTGTGGATTTGTGTGTCCTATTAGGGCATCATCTCCTGTTTGTAAATGTGGCTCTATGAATGCTCTCCAATCTACCATCCTCTCTAAGATAGCCACTTCTGATTCTTCCTTGTGAGAACTTCCAATTTTTTTCCCAATTTGAAATAGCATATCCTCCATTGTCAAAACATCCATGTCAAAACATCCATTGCCTTCAACTCACTAGAGATAACAGTGAAGATTTGATCTATGTCTTCATGTGTATGGCCGACAAGAAGAAAGCCAACTTCCCACTTCTTCAAATATTTTCAAACCAACCAGCATAGAGCATAAAGCAAATATATATTTATTCTTGTTCTCTCTCCAACAATTATCAGCTTGTATTCACAATTTGTATTCGCAATGTGTTAGGTAAACATCCGTGAGCATCTCTGACCTTTCTTATTGCTTTCATGATTGATGTAACAACCTGGTTACTATCATGGTCATGCAAACTATCAGTCCATACATCACAAAAGATTCAGTATCCATGTACTAATACTCCACACAAGTGTGTTTTTAGTCCACATTTGCCCTCCAATGCCGGTGGGATACGTCATATCATGGCAAAGTGGTTGTATTCTGGGCCATGTCATCAATGGTGATGCACATGGACTTATCGACGTGTGAAATAGCTTCTTCTCTCCAAGAAGCATACAACTTTCGAGCATCTTGCACATGACGTAAATGGATTGATCGCCATTTAATATATCTTCCTCGCTGCTGCTCACATTTACTATGTTCAATGGCATTTTTTAATTCATCACATGTCTTACATTTTGACATCCTTTGCTTTGATGGTGTCTTCACATGGCAAAAATATCTACGCCAAATTTTGTACAAGGTTGATCGTGAAATCATGCTCTCGTCTCTGTCTTGTAAAGTTTTATTGATAGTTTCTAGGACGACCTTCTTTGTCATTCCCAAAGGAAGATGTTGTTGGCATTCGACACGTCCATCTAGCATTGTTTGTTGAAGATGAGGCTGCGGTAATGCATGGTCTTCGAGAACTTGCTTTAATGTTGTGGCTGCATTTATAGTGCTTCCATGGCATTTAAGCTTATAGGTATTTCCATGATTGTATGAACCACTTTTTCTTTCACCTTTGCCCAGATGGTCCAGTATGTGCCATGTGATAGTCCAGTTAACCATTGATATCCTCGATTGCAAATAAGTCTCCCATTAACCATGGGTTTCAATCTAGGTTTACAGTGTCTTGTGCTCAAATCTTGATTAGTGCCTTGATGAAGAAAGCATGAAAACTCTTGAAGAAGATAGTTATGTCTATTAGGTGTTGTCTTACTCTAAATACCAAGGCGTATGGCTGCACAATCATCTTTTCCAACTTTTCTTATGCAAAGTCTCTTGCAACAAACTTGCATAAGCATCCTTTCCATATTCTCCTCGAATAGCATTACATGTCTCTTTGGTTCTGGAATTGATGCCATGATTCTTCGCCTCTTCACACTCACATACTTTCTTTTTGTAAATAGTGTCTTGCGTTTTCTAGTTGTAAGACCATCAAACCTCGAATCCATTTCCCTTGAATCTTCATCTTTATAATCAAATGCTATGTGGGCTTGAGAATTATTTGATACCTTATAATATCTTGGAAATGGCAATCTAGTAGACATGTTCATTGATGTCAATTTGTTGCCAACGCCTCTTGAATTTTGTGGTTGAATTGTTTCTCCTTCGTAACTCAAGATTCTCCCATCTATATTCTCTGGCATGCTAGCAACAATATTACAAAGAACATGACAAGTCTCAGATTCTCTGCCCCTTTTGCCTTGTGTTCGAGTGATAACATCATGATCATTATCACTAATATCATCAATTCCTGTTATTGCATCACTTATCCCATCAATCTTTGCATGTATTTTTCTTTGTGGTCCCATCTTATTATTCTCAACACAAGACAAGTCTTCTATATCAGTAAGTATGTTTGAGTCACTTGCAACACAAGACAAGTCTTCTATACCAATGAGCCTGTTCGAGTCACTTGCAACACAAGACAAGTCTTCTATACCAATGAACCTGTTTGAGTCACTTGCAACACATGACAAGTCTTCTATACCAGTGAGCCTGTTCGAGTCACTTGCAACACAAGACAAGTCTTCTATACCAGTGAGTATATTTGAGTCACTTGCAATACAAGAAACCTTTTCTACATCAACATCTGTTACTATAATGTCCTCAATACCTGTGAGCATGCCACTATGATACTCTTTATTACTACTATAGCTTCTTATCAATTTGGATCCCATTTGTGTTATAGTCTTTTTCTTCTGATAATATTCTGTTGTGTCTTCCATGACATTGAAGGATACTGTCTTGGGCAAACTTGATTTCAAGAAAGCTAACCCCCATTTACAAGTACTATGAACTTGTAGTTGAGACGTAGTATTATGGACGTCTAAATGTGAAGTACTATCCATTGCATTTTGAATGACACCTACACTAGTTAACTTAATTATCTCCACTATACAGAGAAAACTCTGAGCATAGCCCTTAAAGTTGCCAATTGCTAAAACTTCTCTGAAGCAAGATAACATCTGTACTTTTTCCCCCTCAAAATAAGTTTTCTTGATATCTTGAAAGTATGTCTTTGGAACAATTTTGTCTTGGTCCCAGAGTGTTCTATGTGCTTGCATATCAAATATGTCACATTGTAAGATATCTCCCAATGTTTCAAAGTCTCCATGTGGATATTTTAAATGTACTTCAGGATTTACAACGTTGGTGATTATCACTACACATCTTCTCTCACCACAATGTTGGAAATGACACACATTCATAGGATCAAGACTATGAATTCGTCCAAAAGCCACCACTTCATTCTTCTTATATAACACCACATCCATACCCTCTGTTAGGGTGAATACCTATTTTATGCACAAAAATAGATTAGCAACTCAAAATGAACATAATAAATAATCATTGAGCTTATTATTACTTCATAACTTCTATATCAAAACAAGCAGAGAAGGCATTAAACCTAAACCCTACATCCTAAACTTTAAATAATTAATACCAAAACATCTTAACCACCGTAAATCCTAAACTTTAAACATTTAATTCCTAGACTGTAAACCCTAAATCCTCAACTCCTAAACAATAAATCCTAAACCTTAAACCCTAAACTCTAAATCCTAAACCCTAAATCTTAAATCCTAAATCCTAAACCCTAAACCCTAACCCTAAAATACAACCAAAATTTAATGAATTTTTTTAATTTGTGCAACAGGTTGGATATATCCCCCAACCTATTGCTTGAGCAATAGGTTAGGAGATATATCCAACCTATTGCACAAATCAAGAATTTTTCTTATTTGTGTAACAATTTGATATATAGTTGGGGAATATATCCAACCTGTTGCACAACTCAAGAATTTTCTTGATTTGTGCAAGGTTGGATATACCCCCCACCTGTTGCTCAAGCAACAGGTTGGATATACCCCCCAACCTATTGCTCGAGCAATAGGCTGGGGGGTATATCCATTGCACAAGTCAAGAAAATTCTTGACTTGTGCAATAGGTTGGATATACCCCCCAACCTGTTGCTTGAGCGACAGGTTGGGGTCACCCCAACCGAGGCCTTTGTTGGATATATCCCCCAACCTATTGCTTGAGCAACACGTTGCAATAGGTTGGAAGGTATATCCCAATCTATTGCACAAATAAAAAAAATTCTTGATTTGTGCAACAGGTTGGATATACCCCCCAACCTGTTGTTGGAGCAATAGGTTGGGGGGGTATATTCAACCTGTTGCACAAATCAAGAAAATTCCTTGACTTTTGCAATAGGTTGAGTGCACCATTAACCTATTCCACTCGCAACAGTTTGGGGGATATATAAAACCTATTGCACAAATTGAAAAAAATCATTAAATTTTGATTGTATTTTAGGGTTAGGGTTTAGGGTTTAGTATTTAGGGTTAAGGATTTAGGGCTTAGGATTTAAGATTTAGTGTTTAGGGTTTCAGGTTTATGATTATGTTTTTAGGGTTGAGGATTTAGGGTTTAGGGTTTACGGTTTAGGGCTTAGAATCTAGGATTTAGGATTTAGGATTTAGCATTTAGGGTTTATGATTATTGTTTTAGGGTTTAGGATTTAGGATTTAGGTTTTAGGGTTTAGGGTTTAGGGTTTAGTATATAAGATCATGAGCTTAGAGTCTAGAATCTAGGGTTTAGAATTTAAGTTATAGGGGTTAGGGTTTAAGGTTTAGGGTTTAGGGATTATAATTGTTATATAAGTTTAAGAGCTTAGATTGTATAACCTAAGATTTAGGGAACTTTAGGATTTAAGATTTAGGGTGTAAGATTTAAGGTATATAGACTATATAAAATATGCATTCCAAAGTATTTAGTTTAGATATATATAGACTATATGTTATATGCTTTCCAAAGTGTTTTGTTAATAGGTACAATCCTTTGCAAAGGCTTTACTTTAAGTAAGTATAAGTCTACCTAGTCAAAGTATCCTACTGATTAGGGACAAGCACATAGGCTAAAAGCACACCGATTCATATTTTCTTACATTCATGCTGCATGGTGTATCAGAAGGTACGATACTTTGCAAAGGCTTTACTTTAAGTAATTAGAAGTCTATTTACATTCATGCTGCATGGTGTATCAGAAGGTACGATAATTTGCAAAGGCTTTACTTTAAGTAATTATAAGTCTACCTAGTCAAAGTATCCTATTGATTAGGGACAGGTACATAGGCTAAAAGCACACCGATTCATATTTTCTTACATTCATGCTACATGGTGTATCAGAAGAAATGAAAAAGTATGTGATAAGAAATATTCAAAAGAAATATGTATTCCATATCATGGATACCATGGATATCTGGTGGTTGCTAAAGTAAAAAAATGATATGGATGCAATGATACTGTAGTTTTGTGCAAAGCCTTAAACAAAGTTTAAGGCTTTTGCAAAGTATTACACATAGTAACAAAGATAAGTAAGTATGCTTAACCTCTTCTAGATTCTATGGTTTTAAATACCTACCTTACAAATACATTATCTAATTTTTCATTCTTCGACTAACTAACAAGTATTATACACATGGAAGAAAAGCATACATGCTAAAAGTAAGTATGTAAAATTTAATATTTTCTTATTTTTTAAATTAATTCAATTCTTTGATTGACTACTTTTTAAAATTGAAAGGTTATTAGTATATAATCTACATAATTTTAAATGTTATTAATGTATAATATTAATAATTTATCTATTTATTTAAATTTATATAATAATTAATTTATATTTATATTAGTTTTTAAGTTAATAATGTATAGAATAGCAATATATTCACTAATTCTTCATTGTTTTAAGAATAAGTATTATATAAAGCACATATGCTAGAAGACCTCCCTTTCAAGTTATATTTTTTTAATTAATGTATTTATATATTTATTTATATAATATTTATATTAATTTATAGATTAATAATATATATTTTAAGTAAAATTATATTTTAACATTAGTTAATAAAAATTTATTATATTATGGAGTAAAAATATTATAAATGGATTTCTTATATTAATAAAGTGTCGTGAGAAGAGTTTTTTGGAAAGATTTATGATTAAATTGTGTTTTGAAGTTGTTGCATATGAATAGGTAGGGAGGTTTGAGCGGTTTTGAGGTTGAGAGAGAAATTTGTAATAAAGTGTCATGAGAAGAGTTTTTTGGAGAGATTTATGATTAAATTTTGTTTTGAAGTTGTTGCGTACACAATAGGTAGGGAGGTTTGAGTGGTTTTGAGGTTGAGAGAGAAATTTGTAATAGATTGTTTTTTTTTTTAAAGAAGTTTTTTGGAGAGATTTATGATTAAATTTTGTTTTGAAGTTGTTGCGTACGCAATAGATAGGGAGGTTTGAGTGGTTTTGAGGTTGAGAGAGAAATTTGTAATAGATTGTTTTTTTTTGTTGAGGAGTTTTTTGGAGAGATTTATGATTAAATTTTGTTTTGAAGTTGTTGCATACGCAATAGATAGGGTTTGAGTGGTTTTGAGATTGAGAGAGAAATTTGTAATAGATTTCTTTTTTAAAGGAGTTTTTTGGAGAGATTTATGATTAAATTTTGTTTTGAAGTTGTTGCGTACGCAATAGGTAGGGAGGTTTGAGTGGTTTTGAGGTTGAGAGAGAAATTTGTAATAGATTTCTTTTTTTTTGAAAAATTATTATGTGCCCAATAGGCTAGGAGAGAAATTTTTGAAAATAGGTTGTGAGAGTTTGAGGTAAGGAGGAAAATTTGTGGGAAAAAAGATTTAATGCAAAAATGGTTTTTTGAAGTTGTTGCATACACACACAAGTTTTTGAGAAAAGAATCGGATTTGAAAAAAAATCAAATTTACAAAAACTTGATTCTTAGAAGTTCTTGCATATGCAATAGGTTAGAAATGAACTCACCTCTTGCAACATTTTGAAAATTTTTTAGAATCCTGCAACAGGTTGATGAGAGGAGAGAAGCGTGGAGTGTAAAAGAATGATCTTTGAATGAAAAAGAGAATGAAGAATGTTCTACTTATAGTAAACCTAAAAGAACTAAAAAGACCTTAAAATTTAAAAAAAGCTGACTTGACCTAAAAGCTACCCATTTTCTATAAAACTCTACTTCTCTCATTCTCTCTCACAACTTTCCTGGAGCTCCACCACCTCTCCACCCAGGTACTCCCTCCCTCCCCTCTTGCTTCCCATCCCCTCTCCTCCCGCTTCCTCTCTCCCCTCCCTTCCCCTCTCCTCCCTCCCGTCCCTTGCTCTCCCCTCCCCCTCCCTTCCCCTCTCCTCCCCCTTCTTCTCCCGCTTCCTCTCTCCCCCTCCCTTCCCCTCTCCTCCCGCTTCTCCCCTCCCCCTCCCTTCCCCTCTCCTCCCCCTTCTTCTCCCGATTCCTCTCTCCCCCTCCCTTCCCCTCTCCTCCCGCTTCTCCCCTCCCTCCTCCTGCTTCCTCTCCTCCCCTCCCCCTCCCTTCCCCTCTCCTCCCCCTTCCCCTTACCCTCTCCTCCCTGCCCTCCCTTCCCCTCCCCTTCCCCGCCTCCCCCTCCCCGTCGGCCCTTCCCTTCCCCTCCTCTCCCTCCCCGTCCCCCTCCCCGCTGGCCCCTCCCCCTCCCTTCCCCTCCTCTCCCTCCCCCTCCCCCTCCCCGCTAGCCCCTCCCTTCCCCGCCTCCCCCTCCCCGCTGGCCCCTCCCTTCCCTTCCCCACCGTCCCTTCCTTCCCCTCCCCCTCCCCCTCCCCGTCGGCCCCTCCCCCTCCTGCCTCCCCTGCCTGTCGCAGGCGGGAGGGAGAGAGGGAGGGGAGGGGGCCGACGGGAGGGGGAGGTGGGGAAGGGGGAGGGGAGGGGGCTGATGGGAGGGCGGGGAAGGGGGAGGGAAGGCGAGGAGGGCGCGGGAAGGGGGAGGGGGAGGGGAGGTGAGGAAGGGGGAGGGGGCCGACGGGAGGGGGAGGCGGGGAAGGGGGAGGGGAGGCAGGAGAGCGCGGGGAGGGGGCCAATGGAGGAGAGGAGGGAGGGGGGGTTAATAATACCCCCACCCCAGGTGGGGTGGGGGGGGCGAGGTGGGGAAGGGGGAGGGGAGGCGGGAGGGCGAGGGGAGGGGGGATGAGATGAGGGAGGGGGAGGGTTAAACGCCCCCTATTGCGCACACAATAGGTGGGGTAGGGGTAATAATACCCCCCACCCCACCTGTTGCATGCGCAACAGGTGGGGGTAAACCCCCCCTCCCTCCTCTCCTCCCGCCCTCTCGCCCCCTCCTTGCCCTCCCTTCATCGCCTCCCCTCCCCCTTCCCCGGCCGTTAACCCCCCCTCCCTCCTCTCCTCCCGCCCTCCTGTCGCCCCCTCCCCCTTCCCTGCCTCCCCTCCCGTCAGCCCCCTCCTGTCCTCCCTCTGCTCCCTTTCGCTCTCCTCCCGCTTCCCCCCCCTCTCCTCCCTCATTTTTAAGGCAGGGAGCGGTGAGGAGGACAGGAGAGGAGGGAGGAGGGAGAGGAGAGGGCAGTCGGGAGGGAGGAGGCAGGCGGGGAGGCGGGAGGGAGGAGGAGAGGAGGTAGGCAGGGAGGCGGGAGGGAGGAGGGAGAGGAGGCAGGCAAGGAGGCAAGAGGGTGGGAAGGGCGCACACAGGAGGGAGAGGCGGCGGGAGGGAGGGGAGGGGGTCGACGGGAGGGCGTAGACGGGAGGAGGAGGCAAAGAAAGAGGAAGGGAGAGGCGGGATGGGGGGAGATGGGAGGAGAGGAGGGGGTTAACCCCCAACCTATTGCACACACAACAGGTTGGGGGTTAATCCCTACCCTACCCTTAGCCCCCAAAGGGCTTTAAATTTTTATTTTATTTTTACATATAAAAATTTTAATTTAATTTAATTTAAAAAAAGAACAAAAAGATGAAAAAAATAATTAACTTAATTTTATTTTATTTTTTAAAGTTAAAATAAATTAAACTAATTTTTTTTAAATTAAATTAAATTTTAAATATAAAAATAAATTAATTAATTAAAATAAAATAAAATAATTTAAAAAAAACGAAAAAAATAAATTATTTTATTTTATTTTAAAAATTAAAAATAAATAAAACTTAAAATAATATTTAATTAGAAATTTATTTAATATTTTGAGTTTAAAAATCATTGCAATTCTCATTTTTTATTTTTGATTGTTTTTCAGAAAACTATGGCTTCCAGTTTTGGTTCCAAGGTGTCTTTCAAATACCTTGAACAAGCTTGGTATTTTATGGAGCGCAAATCAAAGTATTTTTTAGTGATCACTACAGAGAATGTATCAAGCGTGAAATATTCTCCAGAGGCAGTAAGAAATGGTGGCATGGTCTCAAACATCAACATTAAAGAAAACAATTTGATCGAAGTTGTGTGCAAAGGAAAGAATGACGAGGTGGTTTACAAGTTACGAGTTACGCACAAGCACTTCTTAAAGCCCTTACCAGATTCAATTGAGGGATCCCAAGAATTACTTAGTGCCTTAGAAGCATTGAAGAAAATGTGGGATGCATTTCCAAGTGGTGGTGTTGTACCTTCAACAGCAGTAAGTACGCCATCTATAACATGTAACCCTCAAGTTGTACCGCCAATATCTATGGCGATAACTATGGTAACTCCGGCAAGAGTAACTACAATATCTGCGGCAGTAACTACAGTATCTCCAACTGTACCTACACCATCGACTGCTGCAACTATAGGAGCAAGAAGGAGTGATCGTGGAGCAGAATTCAAGTTCTACAACTATTCCCAGAAAGAGAGCAAAAATAACTCCTACTCCACGTGCAGATCATTCAAGTGCAGGTTATTTAAAACTAGGCAAAAAATTGGATAGCAATGAATAGGAGGATCCGCAAGAAGAAGATACAAGTCTCGAAGACTTTTCTATAAGTGTGGCAGACTTACATCCTCCAGAGGATGAGGGGTACATTTGGGGATTTTCACAATTCAGCGTGGCCACAATGCTTATTGATCGAGCTTCGTTGTTCACAGATCAAAGAAATCTAGATAAGACATTTGCACACAAATTATATGAAGATACGAGGAAAACAAGAACTCCAGTTGCCACTAATATCACTCTTCATCCTATGGCGTTTAAGAGACTTCAGAAAGACGATCCTACATTGCCTGATGTCACATTTCAAAAGCGCGTGGACTTTCTTGATGCTTTTGAGAACTTTAGAAGAAGTGACTTTATTCATGGAGAGGCTTTGTACCAAAGCCGATATGGGACTGACATCGAGAAGAGATACATGCCGGCAAAGAATAGATTCTTGGAAAGATGCAGGTTTGAGCCCATTGATGGGCGACACTTTTGTGAAGCTTGCAGGATCGCCCTTGATGAGGGAAGAAAAGGAAACTTGCTACAGATTGAGTGGATGGAAAAGTTTCAACGGTTCATTTGTCATATATGCATATTTAACGATGACTCGAAGTACATTCTAGAATCAAAAAGGCTGAATTCTGCTCCATTTAGGTTGAAAAAAAGCTCTTCTCTTTCTGAGATCTTAATAAAGGCAAGGGAGTTATGGATGGGCTGTGGAAAGCCACAAACAGTAGTAATAAGGTTGAGGCAAAGGATTTGAACACCGCCGTTGCAAGATATAGGGATGTTACTTGCATTGTCTTCCGCGAGGACTCAGTGTTTCAGAGCATGGTGGATGTTTGTCAAGCATATGAAACAAGGAAGATATCCTTTGAGGCACCAAAGCATACTGTAACTCAGAGGAAAGAAATAAAGAAACCAATGTCTATTGTTTGGTCGAGAGCATGAAGGTTTGTTCCAGATGCAATAACAGAAGAAGTATGCAAGAAGATCCTAAGTGGTGTCTAGTTCTTTGGAAAGAAGAGCAAGCATAGCAACTTGGATGAAGTAGTCACCCAAATGATTCAAAGTGAGGTTGCTCTCTCGGCACTATTATTTTTATTGAAATCTGATGATGAGTTAGCTGGCAACTCAATTGATGTGGATAAGAAGAAAGCACTTAGCCTAGGTCAACTCCTTGATAAGACATGGGCTAGAAAGTGGTTGGCTTCAATGGATGCAGATGCCACACCAACAAAGGATCTAAGAGCTAAAATGCCAAAGGTTGTTGAGACAGAATATATGGACATCAAGAAAAAGGCCTTGCAGTCCACTGCCCAAGGTAGAGCAATTGGTGGTTTAGATGATGGTTCTCCATTCAGCTTCTCCTATGATATCCTACTATCAGAGAATGATACAAAATTTGCACACATCAGTGGCATTGATAGAGAGCATTTCATAACAATGAGCGGTCATGCTTGGGAGAAGCCATGCATATTTTTCATAGATGAATTGCAAGAACTTACAGTGTCATGGATAGTTGAACTTGTGCGGTTTATCGTAGAAGGTCCTATGGCAGATAAGAAAAGATCAACGTTGGTCCTGTTCGTGACAGAATCACAAAGGGATGCCTTGTATGCGATTTTGACATCTGCATTTGGGTATTTACTTTCAAAAGTATACCATGGTATAGTCCTACATAATCATATGACTGTCTTGGAAGGCACTGCCATTCAAGTCTTGCAGCCTTTCTTGATGTGCTTCTTATCCTGGGGTAGTGGCAATCTAATCAAAATTCCTTTAAGGGCTCTCGAGCTTCATTACTTTGAGGACAGTAACGTTAAGCTTGATGCAGCAATGGTGGATTACAAAAAGCCAATGGATCCTGATGTGATACTAGAGATGACAAAGAATTTATTGAATGATGGATGGGAAGTAGCATTGTATCGAATGGGTTTTGCTATACTGAGAAATTGCTACGCCAAGGTAGAAATGTAAATGTCATTGATACCCCCCATCAAATTGAGTTCTTTGACACATATTACAGTTGCACTACCTTCTTTGAAGAGGAAAATGTCAAAGAAGAGGATAGTGAGAAAAGTGTCGAAGACGAGGGTAGTGAGTCTGAGGGTGATGATTCTAGCTCAGGTGATGATGAGGATGAAAGCTCTGCATCCGATGACTTACGCCAAGAAGAAATCCGCACAAAGAATAAGGGTGATCAATTGTCAACTAGAGTCAAGAGGGTTCCACTCATCATACGAGAAGGCTCGCGGCAGCAAGAAGTAGTAGTACAGCACGTCAGGAAAAGGTAAGGCTAAAGAGGTGGAAGCACTTCCCTTGAAATTAAAAGTGAGGAAGGCACCCTTGATCTTGGGTGAAGGACATGCAAGTGGATCAAGCAAGGAAGCCTTACTCAAAGAAGGTATGGACGAGGCAAATCATGACCAGGAGGAGTTACCAAGAGGCATAGATGGTTCTTCAACCATGACCTTATAGACTCCAGAGCAACCTACTAGTCAGGAACCTAGTAGCCAAGTCCCTACTCACCAAGAACTTGGTCATGAGACTCTAAAGCAGCCTACTAGTCAGGTGCTTGGAACTGAAGAGCAAACTACTGAGGACCTTGCTACTGAGACTCCAGTCTTAGAGCAGCCTATTAGTCAGGACCCTAGTAGTCAAGGGCCTGGCATTGAGGACATTGGTACTGAGTAACATGATGGCTGACGGCTTTGTAATCACAAGTTTTGAACTTCTATGTAAAGCGAATATTTACTACTTTTTTGATTTCTTTACTCTTATTATTGTGTATAAAGATTGTTTATGAGGTCCATTTTATACTTAATGGTGTATTTTAAACTTTATATCAAATGTATTTTTATAGTTAAGGGTGTTTGTTAATACCAAGTGAGGTGTATATGTACACCACTTACACATAAAAGGATTTATCTACACTACCTTTCTAAGGGGTTTATGTACACCACCTTTCTAAAAGAAATGGTCATAAAGGTGTGTGCACACCACTTATACATAAAGGTGTTTATTTACACTACCTTTCTAAGAGAATTGGTCATCTATTATTGGTCATCTATTGATGTTCTTAGGTGATAGTAGCTCAATTCACAAGAAGTTATGAAGATGTTTATGTAGACCACCTTTGTAAGAGATTTGGTTATGCATTGATGTTCTTAGAACTTAATCATCAAATCTTTTGTTTTGAGTTGTCAAATCTAGTTCCAAAAACAACATTACTAGTATATTCAAAATTTTTGGACTGTTTTTTAGTCCATTTCTCAAATTGGACTTTACACAAGTCCAAAAATTTTGAATAGTGTGTTATATGTGGGTCTCAAATCAAACTCAGCTAACTAAGGTGGCATACTAACTGAGCAACGAGCTAGAGTACATAAGAATAGCTGTCATCCAGCTATTATTCATGGGCGGTGTACCAACCGCATCTGCAGCTAACAAGTCGTGACATAAATGCACAACGGTCACCCTGGCATATCACGAGTGGAGCTCGATATCTCAACACTCCCCCTCGAGCTCAATCCCAATTCTTGCACTCTCTGAACTTGCGCAGCTGGTCTTCGAGTGTAGAAACGATTAAGGAGACCAACGAGCCCAAGGGCTTGGATATAAGTGAGTTGACCTCCAATCTGCTAGATCAACTAGGCCAGCAGTGGAGGATAGGAACCTCCAAGGAGGCTCCGAGCAACCCCTACTTGTTTCCATGAAGAGACAACGTATGGTGTGGGGTATGCAATGGCAACCACCCCTCCAATGAGTGTCCGTGCCTAAGGGCGAGACCGGCACTCTACTGCGCACACTGCCATAGGTAGGGAAACCATGATACCTCCCAATGTCGATTTCTGAGGTCCCTTCCCCAACCCATTTATCAAATGAGACCCCGATTAGCCCTAACGGCCCCGCCTAACCCCCTAAACACAAAGGGTGGTCCTATTACTAGTTCAACCCAATATAGAGCTCAACCAGCTCCGTTACCACCACCCATATTGGGCTCGCAACCACCGCTACCTCGTATAACGCCAGTTAATCAAGTGTTGGTAGAGGAAGTGCCCAATGACTGGGAGGAGACAGATCCAAATCACGGACCTCACGGTTACTAGCCCTTTGAGGAGGGGAAGTGGCACCCTAATCCACTACCTACCGTCAGAGGATCAGTAGGTCCTAGTGTTCCAGACCGCTCCCGTGAACTCAAGGGCTAGGGACCTAAACTCAATCGCTCGAAGGCCCCCGCTCCAATGTTACACCTACCAAGGTGAGTGTGGACTGACCACCACCATGACTGGTAATGAAGTGTAAGGAGATGCATTTTCCCATCAATCAATGGACCGTTCCTAATGGGCACTAGGCCACTTTCTTCTCCATCCCCAAGTACCAATCTTTCACACTCTCCTTACAATCCACCCAGGCTTTTTCACTACTCAGCTGTAATCCAAGAGTAATGCGAGTAGATATCCTTAGGGAACTTCCATAAGTGCTCCATAGTGACCCTTCATAATTCTTGTACTTGGTCCATTCTCTCATCAAGTGGTATCTTAGTCTTCCCACAAGGTCATTACTGCAATCCAAGGGGACCTGTGTCCACATCCTTTTTATATTTAACACCATTACCCTTTCTTTTCACAATGATTGAACCATTGGCAAGACTAAAATCCGTCTTCCCTGGTTATGTTGTCTTCTGAATCATCCAAGCA
Source organism: Dipteris shenzhenensis (assembly GCF_047967505.1). Taxonomy (NCBI): domain Eukaryota; kingdom Viridiplantae; phylum Streptophyta; class Polypodiopsida; order Gleicheniales; family Dipteridaceae; genus Dipteris; species Dipteris shenzhenensis. The sequence goes on from NC_141620.1 coordinate 33,273,337, forward strand.
AAAAGTATCCCAAAAGATAGAAAACTATTAATGTCTCCAATAATCATCACCAAACTAGCAGAAGAGTCCAAATTAGAGACGGGGTCCAAATACACATAATCACATCATGACCAAGGTATGTCCAAGTTCTCTTATCCAAGAGGATCCTTGGTCCCAACTTTGTAACTAAGTATGAGGATATACCAGTTGTAAGCACATCCAAAGGCTTTCAATGGTCCCCAAGGGGATGTGTGTGTGTGTGTGTGTGTGTGTAGATTTAATAATCCCATCAATAAATGAACCATACAATTAATTCTATCATTTAAAATTTTATAAAAATTAGATTTAAATTTTTTAAAAAACTAAATTAAAGTAACTATTGAAAATATTGCAATATGAAACTTTGGCAAGGAAAGCAAGAGGAGAATTTTTATTTATATTGAGTTTGCAAACTTAAGCAAAGAATTAGTACAAAAGTATCAAATCCGTTTAGTCCAAACTCCAAGGTCAGGGTCAACTTACTTGCCACCATCCAAACAAACTAGATGTTAGAACATTATAGTTACATTTAGGTAGACAAGTAATGCATGTTTTCCCTGGCTTGTCATCGCTTTACCTAACAATATAGACAACCATATGGATTAGTAGATAATTTTTCAAAAAAAATAGCCACAAGTGAAGTTTAAGTCCCAAGTGAAGTAAGAAGTGAATGAGTGCATGAATTGAGAAGGGATTAGAGGTATGGGACGATTAGTGAGCTTGGTATGTGGGGTGGTTAAAAAGAAAGTGTAAAGAGAAGATTTCATGGAAATACATAAAAGAATAATTCGTAGTTAGGGAAGTATTCATGTGTGTGTGTGTGTGTGTGTGTGTGTGTGTTTGTGTGTGTGTGTGTGTGTGTGTGTGTGTGTGTGTGTTAAGGCCATCCGCCCTGGGAACGAGTAGTGGTTCTGGACTTGGTATTGTGAGTGAAAAAACTTCTTGCAATTCTTAATATTACATTTAGAATGAAACATGAGATATACAATAAGGTAGAAACCCTTTAGAAGTTAGAATGCCCACCATGAGCAAGCAAAGCAATGAAGATTTGAAGATTTGATCTCATTGACAGCTACATTGAGATGTATTCCAATGTCGGGGACTATTATCTCAAAAGAGACTAAATATGAATATGCAAAGAGGTAAAGTTTGAGGTTGACCTGGGGATCATATGGTGCTCTTAGCAATCTAGGACATTCTTCTCTCGTTACAAGCATTGATACATTCTATCACAACCCAAAAAAGAACAGAATCCACTCAAGTGTACTCTGATCATGCCCTTGATGCAATATACATGAGTCACCTATCACGTGAGCTACCATACTCCCTCAAGGATTATGCAAACCTCGTATGCCTCAGGTACTCAAGTATCAGTGGTTCAGGACGCCGCAATCAGAGCCTTCCCCACAACTTGATCTACATCATGCTCTCCAGTCGAAAAGATGCCCTAGAACCCATGGTTCAATGATTGGGTGTCGAGATATGGGATTCGACCTCATATAGGAGTAGACCCTCGGGCACCTTATGAGAATCGAGGCATATCAAATATCACGCTGCATGATTCGCTGGAAGAGACGAGCTTTCCTCTCACATCGGATGGATGAGGTGATCAAATCTTTTCGAGGGGAAGATCCCATCATTGCATGGGGGCTCCTTTTCGAGGGTAAGTTACCCATCCCCATCATTGGTCCAAGGGTCTGGCACACACATGCGAATTCACTGTACAATGTCCAGTACAAGCACCGCTAGATTTGTCCTTGCCCAGCTAGGCCCACCACGTCCACTTTGTTCATTGCACAGAACGTGCGGGCTGCGCTACACTGGCTCCACAACCGGAAAGCCATGGATCATGAGGGGTTGAGGACGGAATACTTTGCACATGGGTAGGAGATCTTGACTCCACCCATCCTAGCAAATATGTTTAATCATGCTAGCCCTTCGTCGATGGATCCTAGAAATGTGCTTGGAAGCCTTGCCTCTCTGGTTGGGCCAAGGCACCCTGCCCTTGCATGAGTCATGCTGGGTCGTCCTGAAAATTGGCCCTGTGAATATTGCCCCCAGGTATGTGTAGGACTGCACTATCACCTGACAAAACATGAAGATGTGCTTCCTTTGTCAACAGGCTAGAAATCAAAGATAGACCGTCTCAAGCAAAAATTCTCTGTTGCAGATCAATTCAAAGAAATATGGTATTTAGTAGTATTGACTACAAAGCGCAGGCCATCCCAGGATTCACAGTTGCCTTGATCCATTAGACTATTAAGGGTAAGTAACCACCCCCAAGACTAAGATATCTCCAAGATTAAAATATAATACCGCTAGATAACTCGCTAACTACAACATGTAAGCACCTTGTTTAAAATCACTGACCTTGCAGCAAAAAAATCATTTTTATTAAGGAAGAGAATCTCTTGAAAAATATATAGCCCCCAATTCAAATCCTGGCTTCAGTAAATCTATTAAGATTAAGAGAGGATAATGTGAAAACAATCGTCATAAGGATAGATCGTAACATGGAAAAACTAACATAATAAAGCAATCAAAATAGAATTTAATCGCACATAGAATATTAAGCTTGCTTTCTAAAAATTTCAAGTGTTAAAACAACAGGTGAAACGAACTCAAAAGACCCCTTCACAATGTTGGAAATCCAGGTTCTATTAGTCTGCTTTTGCTCACTACCCATTGGCCTGTCCACGTCCAAAACTGAAGGCAGGACCAAGAAATATCCCTTTTCTCTTTACGATGCAAATAATAAGTATCCTGTATGACTCAACTGCTGTAAAAACTCGCTGTGAAAAGGTCATTTCTCAAATGTAAATGCATAAATACATTTCTGTTGCAGTGATGACCTCACAATGGCTACTTTGCCTTACGAGACTCCTCTGTGTAGCTTTCTAGTAATGACTCCACATCCTCACGGAAGGCTTTTTCTACAAGATAACCATCCTTTGTAAACCTATCCAAAAAAGAAAAAAAACAAATTAGTGGATTGACAAGCCAATCAGCATTCCCTTACTTCAACTTCAACATGTGTTCCAACAGATAAGCAACAGGATCCTTTATTATGATCACCAATTTCTTCCCACATTCACATCGAAAAAATGCACTCAGTTTATGACCACATCCAACGATTCGATGGTCTGTAAAATAACCAAGGCAGGCGGGCACACATGCGTGCCTGCATGTGTGTGTGTGTGTGTGTGTGTGTGTGTGTGTGTGTGTGTGTGTGTGAGAGAGAGAGAGAGAGAGAGAGACGATCATTGCAAAAAGAAAGGCAATCCTACATCCTGTGACACAAGAAACTGTAGCACATTAATCCAAAAAAACCCTTACCCACCATAAAGCTGGATATCAAAACTATTGACATTTAAAGCTGTTTAAAAAATAATCTTGCTGTAAGGACAAGGAAGTAGGCTCAAGAGGGGCCATTTCCACTATTGAGTCAACAAACATTGAAAAGGCATGAACAGCCATATATTGCAGAATTGCATATAATACCGACACAAGATGCTTGTGGTGTAACGCACATACAGTTATCTACAGTACATGGCATGAACAGCCATACTGCAGAATTGCATATAATACTGACACAAGACGTTGTGGCATAACGCACACACTATTATTCATAAAACCTTCGAAAAGCACTCTTCATGAAAAATATGGATTCAAAAAAACTTACAAAATTAATCTTATAACAAATCTCCAAACTGTTTAAAACAAACATATTCTAAAATATGTCGCAACAATTTGAAAAGCCACCTTCATAGGATGCATACCACTCCCAAGCATATACTAGAACATGCCCAAACTCACCATATCAAAGCATAACAAAAAATGCAGTTTGTAACCAAAAGGTTGGAAACCATTAACTCCATTACTATCAGCCCCCCAAATGGTAGCTGCAGACACCTGTCAATCATCTGCTGCATGCATGCAGAAATGTCCACTCTCCACCAACAATTGCCCTAACTAAACCTTCACTTTTGTCAGTCTCAAGATATCAGACAAAATAGAGACAAACGTGTTGAATAAGATAATAAAAGTATGGCTCTGTGCACATAATGTCAATGCAACATCAAGAATGCATTGCACCAAAAAATACATGATTAAGATGGACTACAAGAGCAGAGGCGCCTGACACACAGTAGGATTAGCTCTAAGAACTCTCACATCCAAAGTGGAGTGATTGTGGAGTCCCCTCTTACTAGATCAGGACATCCATAGCCCTTACAGTAAATTAGACATCAATGCAGATCATAGTTAGGGGAAACGGAAACGGGGAAACGGGGAACAGAAACGAAAACGTTTCGGGATTTCTTGGAGGGCTGAAGCAGGCTGCAGGAGAGAAAGGAGAGGAAAGGAGTGAATGGGGCTGAAGGACGGCTGGAAAACCTTGAGGATGGAGAGAGTATGAGGCTGAAGGAGTGGAAGGAGGCCAAAATCGAAAGCAAAAAGACAAAAAACGGGGCTGGCGGCGGATTTCACGTGATTTTGGAGACCTAGCAGCCTGTGTTGTCTGAAACAGCACGTTTCAGGGCTCTGCAACGCGTTTCAGACTGGCTGAAACGTTTCAGACCCTGAAACGCGTTTCAGGAAATGGGGCTTCTCTGAAACGGCGTTTCAGGCCTGGCTGGGCTCTGAAACACGTTTCAGCGTAACTGTGATGCAGATAGACATTGTAACCAAACCTTAAGATACTTGAAAATACTTTAGCAATAAAATCACTGCTATTATAACACTTTCAAGCAGTTTGCAACACACAAAACAGCTTCTGGAACAAGTCACAATATGGGCACTTGTATGCGTCAGAGAGTCGAAGATATGATGCTGGAATGAATCGCAACTCAGCCTCGGAGGAGTAGAAGTGAATCGCAGCAATAGAAGAGGGATCTGGGAGAGAGAAAGAATACAAGACACCACACTAGAGCCCAAAAATAAGGGCTCGACCCCCCCGAAGGTCTTTATTGCAATAGAATAATCTTTGTACAACTAGCTCATGAAAGAGCATAAGTCTAAGTACAATCTTGAATCAATCTGGGAGGCCAGGGGCCTTTCTTCTATAGACTAGGCCTAGCTAAAAGCTATGGCCTCCTTTCTAAAAGCTACCTTTACAAAAAGCCAAGCCTTTAGTCTTTTTCCTTCTAAATCTAGTGATCTGGAGCTTTTAGGCACCCTTTAATCTTGTGGGCCCTCCTTTTAATGAGGCGCAGGAGGGCCCCCTTGTCATTACTTTTAGAGCCGTGTGGGACCTGCTTTTTACAATTTTCTCTGCAATCTTGGGTCCTTTATGCATGGCACAAACAAATTCCAACACTTTAATCCATTAAAGGTTAGCGAAATGCATGCATTTCTAGTTCTTGGACTAATCCTAGTCCCTTGTGGGAGTCCCCACAGTTCTCTTTTACAATGCAAAGCAAAAGTGGTAAAACCTATTCTAGTGAACCAAAGTCAGTTTTCTTTGGCCACAGTCAATCTAACAAAGACTCTTCTTTATTTCTTGGGAGAAATACCAATTGGTGACATGCCCTTGGCTTCTGATCAATTGTCCTCAACTAAAAAGCTTCTTGATATAGCTGTAAAACTTGGGGATACCTCCTCTCTTGGCATCAATTGCCTAATAGTTCTGGTACTTGGCAAGATACCCGTAGATAAACTTGCCTCTGGGTGCTTTTCTTATTTGTGAGGTACATAGTCTGTTCTTGTTGGAGGGTCTCCTCCATCTCTTCCATCTAATGTGGATCTTGAAATCTAGTAACTTCTTATCATTGACTTAGATCACTCTTGTAGCATTCTGTGTTTCTTTTGGCCGATTGGCCTTCTAGGGCACTAGGTAGCCACACCCCCCTCTTTCTGCATCTAAAACACTTACTTTCCGCATGGAGATTCTTGCTTTTCTTTGGCATTTCCTGCTCTTTAAGAGCACTGGGTAGCCATAGGCCCTTCTTTTTATTGGTGTTTCTTATTCTTTAAGAGCACTGGTCAGCCATAGGCCCTTCTTTTTCTTGTCATTTCCTGCTCTTTAAGAGCACTTGGCAACCATAGGCTCTTCTTTCTGATTCCGGGATTGATTATTCCATCCACGCATTTTCCTTGCCACTGCTATAGAATAATCCTCTTGCTCTACGATCAACCCACTTGAGTCCTTTTGATCTGGTGCCATTCTCGATCATATCAGTATTCTTGGTCCAAATTCCTTGGAATGACAAAGCTCTTGACATATATGTTTCTAAGAAGTAACATTATATATATACCTTTGTAAGACTAGAATAAGTCCAATCATACAAATTTAGAATTTTTGTTGTTCTAAAGATCAAAAATCTACAAAGAAAATAAAAGAGAAAATGAAAGAGAAGAAAAAACAGGTAAACAAAAACTTTTATGAAAAACAAAAGGAAGACATACTTAGCAAGCAAAGCAACACTTATGTCGTCATCAGTGCCCAAGCATAAGCAGCTATACTGGGTTTCTAAAGACCCGCGGAGTCTCTTGGGCAAACCCAGTGCTTACTAAAAATACGTCAAATAAACAAAAGAGAATGAAAACAAGAAATAAAGAAGAAACGAAGCAGGTGACTTAAGCAAAAATAAACAAGCAAGTCAAGAAACAAAAACTTCCAAAAAACTAGAAACTCTCTCTCTCTCTGTCTCTCTCTGTCTCTCTCTCTCTTATTTAAAACATAAAAAGCTAAATGGCCCTTTACACTTATGTCTCATTTCTACAAAGAGGCAAAAATACATTTCTAACTTAGAAAGCACAAGTATACTCAAACAAACTCTCTTTTGAAACTAAAAGAAAACGGGCTATTCAGCTCCCTGCTTTTTGTTCAGCTTATGTTCAATCATTCTAAACAAACCTAAGGCCGAAACACCATAGATAAAAGACTTCATATCTAAGAATGTGCGAACTTTTTTCATTATTTTCCTTGGATTATACCTCTTGTATAATAGTAACGTGATCAAATTACTACATTGAGTGATAAAAGACTCCTTAGTTGTACAAAGGCGAGAAAATCTAGGGAATTGGGAAGAAATGACTCCATATTTTGCCAAATCAGAAATGTTTGAGTCAATGTGAGGCATTTTTATAATGTGTAAACCACTATATTCAGGTTGTTCACGTTTATTGTATATATCAACCTCTAATCCTATGGTAGATTGAGAAAGTCTAAGATCTAAGAAAACACAAGAATCCCCTCTTGAAGTGCAGTTCAATTCACAAGAGTCACGAGGATAGATTCCTTCTCCAAAAGCTCTAGATACACTCAGAGAAGTTTCCCATCTGGTACTTATTCTTGACAAATCCATGCCCATTTCACTTGGAGTTGACTGGTTCTTCGACTTTCACAAGGACTGGAGATAGTTCTAAAAGGATTACTTATTCTAAGGGCCCTCAGCTTCTTTGGCTGCAACTCTAGCTTTAAATCTGAATAAAAAGGAAGCAATAAATCACATGGCCAATATTTGGACATATCACTCTCATAAACTTCTCATTCATGAGAGGTGTCTTCCCGAAACAAATTCAAGAAAACAGTCCACTTTTCTCCTACACGGGTTAGATATTCATAAGGCAAACTTTATCAACATCAGTGTCACCAAAAAACGCGTTTCAGGGCACCGAAACGCGAAGAAACGTTTCTAGACGAAACGTTTATTAGGAACGTCCGAAGCGGGCAGTTAGGGCAAAACGTCTGGCTATCAAAAAATCCGCCTTTCTGAATTTGGCCGCCGTTTTCGTTTTTTCGCTCCTCTCAAGCGCCACTCCATTGCTTGCCTTGCTCCTAGTGCCTACCATCTACTCTACCTTCTACTCTACCCTCTACTCTCTACTCTACCCTCTACTCTACTCTACCCTCTACTCTAGTCTCTACGGTCTACCCTCTACTTTCCTCTACTTTCCTCTACGGTCTACCCTACCCTACCCTACCCTACCCTACCCTACTCTACTCTACTCTACTCTACTCTACTCTACTCTACTCTACTCTACTCTCTACTCTCTACTCTCTACTCTACCCTCTACTCTAGAGTATACTGTGTACACTGTAGTTGTTAGCAGCTGGCTTGCAGGCGACGGGCTTTGATTATGTATACAGTTTACACCATACAGTTACCAGTATATCATTATGGCATGTTACATATATGATGTAAACTGTAATACATAATACATTTTGTTATATTTTGAATCTTGAATCTTGAATCTTGAATCTTGAAATTTGATTCTGAAATTTGAATTATAAAGTTAAAAGTTTATTGTTTGAACTATGGGCCATGGCATATGCTAGCGCCATATGCACTTGCAACTAATTAGTTGATAGTAATTTGTAAACTGGAAGATCTATGTCTTTGTAAACCTCAATCTATAGGCTGCGTGACGCATCTTTTTACTCTTTTAACCGTGTAATATGTGTGTGCATTGTGTGCACAATATGGATATCTGAGAGCTCTTTTGAGAGAGAGAGAGAGAGAGAATCTGAAGACAATTATTTATGAAGTATATATAACTTCTATAAAATATAGTATTTTTAGGCGTTTCTAGACGAAACGCCTGTAAAAATCTAGAAACGTTTCTTTTGTGACACTGATTAACATAAAAGAGATACTTAGCCTTAATAAAAATGTTTCTTGGAATCTTTCCATATCCTCTTTCTTTAAGAATCCACTCAAATCTTTTTGAATGAAGTCATAAACTCCATACCGATACTCTTCCTAGTATTGTAAAGCTCAACTTGGAAGTTAAGAACTGTGCATTGGAGAATATTTGCAATTTTGTTCATTGATCTGGTGCTTCCTTATACATAAAATATCTTCCTACCAAACACTTACCATGTTGGTCAGATAAACTTGGAAGATTCTTAAACTTTCCAAAAGGATATATAACTTACAAATGAACTGTAAAATTGTGTCATTTTGGACCTAATAAGCCATGAGAAACCATAAGAGTTCTTGTATAAAACAAATCCCAATTGAAACTATTATATGATAAAATCGGGAAGAAAATACTGGGTCAATAATGTCCATAAAATACCGCCATATTGAGGGCTGGTACTCGAGCATGTCATGCTCCATAACAAGAAAACAACAAACTGAATATCATAACTGAAACTCCTCTAGAACTGAGATAATATAACTTGAAACTGAAATACTTGGTCAATAATGACCACATGGAAATCCGCCATAAAGGATCGGATAATCATCTCATCATCCATAAGAACATAACTGGTGATCATGACTAGTTATCATAACTCAATTCTCTAATTGAAGATCATAAAATCAGGCGCATGACTATGAACTTGCCAACTTTGACCATACTACTCTCAAATAGGGTATGATCTTGAATTTGTCATGAATCTAATTCTTCAATTCATAAAAGATATACAAGTAGTCTCTGACACTTTTCCTCTTTGGCATAAGCTGCTCAAAACCATAAACTAGGTGTAATAACTATGAGATTCTTTTATCCTGGTAATATGTATACAAAAGTTTGATGAGACCAAACAAATAGTCCATAGCCTTGACCACAAGCCATAGAAAACTGGTTCCATAATAGAGACTAAATCACTCGTATACAATAACTTGAAATCCTCCAAAAATGAAATATAACTCGGAATAACTAGCTTGTTCCATCAAGGAATACTTTAAAACCACATATGTATGTATAAGCAATCTTGTGTGCTTGGCTTTTGATTCCTGAAACAATCAAGTAAACAACACAGTTCTTTCCTCGTAATAAGATACAAGGGTTAGATCTTTAAATCAGAATAAGGCAAGCTTAATAAACATGAAAGAAATACTTATCTTTAGATGTCTCATAACATCTCTGAAGCCACTTTCTCCAAGGACAAGCTTCAACTAAGAAGTGGTTCTCTCTTGCTTTTGCCAATTCAGCCATTACTTCTCTATAGGAATCCTCATCCTGGGACCTTCTCCCCTTCATCTCGCAATCTTGCTTAGGCGCTTGTACTTATGAGCGCTGAGAGGCCACGTCCATGATGAGAAAAACAAAATAGCAACTACTACTTTTTGCTTCTTTTATGCCACTTTGGAGAAAAGAAGGCGCGTATGCACAAAAAGCAGTTGCTTTTTGTGAAAAGCGGGTACTTTTTTTAAGAGAAGCACATGCTTTTCGTGAAAATCAAGTGCTTCTTACTGTGATAATTTTGAGCAAGAGATTGGAAGCACATAACCAAGGATGACAACAGGATGAACAACTTTCCCACTTGATAGATCACAGAGGAGAGAAGAAAATAGCCCCAAGAGATAGGGCGATAGAGAGAGAACAGACGTCTGGCCGAGACAAATTCGTGAATCCTGAAAGATGTACCTCAACCCCTAGTGCCGAGCCTCCAAACAGGAGTGTCCCACCTCCTTGGGTGTGTATTAGTTCACAAACAGGAGCGCCCCGCCCCACCTTCTCGAGCAAGAATCATGTCACTGTCGGTGCGCCTCACCCTCCAACACTCGAACTGATACAAAAACAAGTGTGCCTCACCTTTATTCACAACTACGTGCTAGCCTTGGACCGATGCTACCAAGGAAAGTGGAAATCATATGCTCTGATACCACTATAACCAAACCTTAAGATACTTGAAAATACTATAGCAATAAACTCACTGCTATTATAACACGTCTGAGCAATTTGCAACACATAAAACAACTTCTGGAACAAATCGTAATATGGCTCTACTCCCTAAAATAGCTTGTAGAGGATGCTGGGCACCCTTAGACCAAATCGCAGCAGTGCTAGGCTCCTTGGAATCAATTCGCAGTAGGTCTCGGTGCTTTGTAGTCAAATCGCAGCATCTCTACAAATCATAATATGGCTCTACTCCCTAGAATAGCTTGTAGAGGATGCTGGTCACCCTTAGACCAAACAGCAGTGCTAGGCTCCTTGGAATCAATTCGCAGTAGGTCTGGGTGCTTTGTAGTCAAATCGCAGCATCTCTGGGCACCAGGTAGGGCTGGAAACCCTAATCGCAACATGATCTTCCAGAAGGGCTGGGAATTGGATCGCTGCAGCTGCACTCTTTCCGAGCACTAGTAGCGTCAGAGAGTCGAAGATATGATGCTGGAATGAATCGCAACTCAGCCTGGGAGGAGTAGAAGTGGATCGCAGCAATAGAAAGAGGGGTCTCGGAGAGAGAGAGAATACAAAACACCACACTAGAGCCCAAAAATAAGGGTTGGACCCCCCCCCCGAAGGTCTTTACTGCAATAGAATAATATTTGTACAACTGGCTCTGTTGGGGATAAAGGCATAATGTGCTATCCCTTGTATAAGTGGTACTTATAATGCCACGTCATCACCTTATCTACTCTTTGTTAAGGGAAGTCACATCTTAGACTCTTGCTTCCGCTCCTTGCTCCCATCAATTGGTATCAAAGCCTCCCAACCCGCTTGCTCCCTAGCCTCCCCTCGCACTGTGTGACCTTTCCATCACGGGAAGCCACTTGTCCTTGCTGCCCACGCAGTCCAGCCACTCTCCCTCGCTGCCCCCAACTGTTTCGTGGAGTTTCATCGCGGGAATCACTTCTATTCTCATGCTCGTCAGTGTACTTGCTCTTTTTCAGCAGTTTCGACTGGTTTTTTGGGCTGTAGCAAGCCAATACAGCAAGAAAGGGGTCAAGGACACTTTCCAGTTGGAGCTTTTGGTATCGCTACACCTCCTACAGCAGGGCGACTTCATTTGGATCACATTTGGTCAGATCTGGTGCTGTTTATGCTGGGTGACAGTTTTCAGCCACACAGGAGCTGAATTTCGTCTGTCATTTTGGGGTTTTTCCTCCAGTTTTTTGCACTAAATCTGGTCGCCTACACCTATAGATGAATCCTGCCAAGTTTGGTTGGATTTTGACTGCCCGTTGCGAAGTTCTTGCTGATTTTCAGTTTCCAGCCACAGGGCAAGTTGCAGATCTGTGGATTTCGCACATTCTACCGCTGATTTGACATCATAAAAGTGGTCGCCTACTTTTAGGGACACTGTCTGCCAAGTTTGGTTGAATTTCGCCTTCGTGGTGCTGAGTTATCATCACTTTTAGGGTTCAGCCTGTCAGAAAGTGACACATGGCAGTGGATAAGGCACAGAAATTTGGGGCTTTTGCAATTTTATGCACTGGAAGGCTTGCTCTTGCACATTGAAGCAATAAATTTTCAGTTTGGGACACATTGGAAGAGGGAATCTCAAAGAATTCAGAATATTCCTTGAGCTTGATGGCAAAGGTTATGCATTTGTGAAATAGTGCTTGGAGCACTTGGATGCATTGACATTGTTGCAAAAGTGGTACTGATTTCCTTTATGCTTGGATTGTGCACATTTGTGGTGGTCAAAGTTTGACTTTTCATCTCAGAAATTGGGGCTTTTGGTGCACAAGTGCTCAGCAATTTTTGTGACACTGGAATAGTGTCTTGGATGCCAATTTTGGATGCCTTTGCGTTGAGAAAAACAAGAATATTGTTTGCTGCAGATTTATGACTGTTTTTACTGTCATTTTGGGACAGTTTCTCTGAGTTTTGGATGCCTCTATCTCTGTCACAAGTTGGGATAGAATTTTGAGTGAGTTACACTCAGTTTTGTAGGCATATTTCACTCAGTTTTGGAGTCATATTGGTGCAGGAAATTAATTACAGTTTTGGTACTGTTTATGCATTCAAGGTTGGAATATATATTGGCTGCAAGTTCTCTTCAGTAGAGGACAGATTTTATAAGCTCTTTTAATTTCCTTTGCTGTTTTTATTTGCTGAGATATGGCTTCAAGTGGGAGTGAAGGTGGTTCACCTCTTAACATCAAGAAGTTGGAAGGAGCACACAATTTTGCCATTTGGCAAAAGCAGTGCTATAATGTGCTTCTTCAAAAGCATCAAGCCCGTCCTATCAAGGAAAAGGGAGTGAAGCCGGCAAATATATCAAATGATGATTGGGAAAGTGTAGATGAATTGGCACGTTCTACAATCATGCTTACTATTTCAGATGTGCTTATATTTAATGTTGAAAATGAGAACACTGCATGGGATATGTGGAAAAGGTTGGAAGATTTGTATGCTCAACAAAGTGCAGCTAGCAAGGTTTTATTGGCTCAAGAAGCTCATGGATCTTAGGATGAAGGAGGGCACAATTATGAGTGTGCACCTCAATGAGTTCAACTCTATCATCATGAAGTTGGCAAATCAGAAATTCAACATTGATGATGAGTTTAAAGCAACATAATTGCTTTGCACTCTTCCTGAGAGTTGGGATATTTTCAGAACAGCTTTGAGCAATTCAAATCCTACTCTTATTTATGTAGATGTTGAGAGTCAACTTCTCATGGAGGAGATGAACAAGAAGAACAATTCTTCAAGTAAGTCTTCCACTTCTCTTAACACAAGAGGAAGACCTCAGAATAGAGGCAATGACAGCCAAAGGAACAGATCCCGCAGTAAGTCACGTCCTAAGAAGGATATTGAATGTTTTCACTCTGGCAAAAAGGGGCACATGAAGAAAGATTGCTTTAAGCTGAAAAGGAAGCAGAAAAAGAGCAACAACAACAATCAGGATGCCAAATATGATAAAGGCAAGCAACAAGTAGAGAGTAGTAATAGTGGTGTGAAGAATGAAGAGGTAAATGCAGTCACTCATGAGAGTGAGGATGACATTTAGTTTGTTTCATCACATGATGCACATGCTTTGGTCACAGAAGAAGACGGTGACAGGACCACTTGGATCATTAATTCACGTGCTTCCTTTCATGTGACACCACACAGGGAGTGGTTTTGCTCATATAATGGTGGTTTACATGGTGTTGTGCATCTTGGAAACAATTATGCATGCTCTATTGCAGGGATTGGAGATGTGAAACTTGCATTTTCTGATGGCACACATTTTATACTTCATGATGTTAGGCATGTGCCAAAGCTGAAAAAGAACTTGGTTAGTACTGGTCAATTGGATGATCAAGGCTACTATACTGTGTTTGGTAATAGTAGGTGGAAGATAACCAAGGGAGCCAGAGTCATTGCAAAGGGGTACAAGTGTGATACTTTGTATACTTTGAATGTTTCTGATGTAAAGAATCATGTGGTTGCCGTAATTGAGCTGCCAAAGGTTTCATTGTGGCATGGCCGGTTAGGACACATGAGTGTTAAAGGAATGCAACTACTATCTCAATTGGGTTATTTACCGTCTCTGAAATTTTCAGAATTTAAGCATTGTGCGCATTGCATTTTTTGTAAGCATTCACAGTCACCACATAAAGTGACATTGCAACAAAGATTGACACCCTTAGATTTGGTACATAGTGATGTATGTCAAATGCCTCAGTCGTCTATGGGTGGTCATGAATACTTTGTTACATTTATAGATGATGCCACAAGGAAAGTGTGGGTCTATTTCATCAAGAGGAAGGATGAAGTTTTTGGTGCATTTCAAAAGTTTGTTGCCTTGGTTGAAAATCAGACAGGTAAGAAGTTGAAATGCTTACGCTCTAGTAATGGAGGAGAATATGTCTCCAAAATATTTCAAGAATTTTGTGACATGAAAGGGATAAAAAGGGAACTCACAAGCCCTTATAATCCTCCACAGAATGGAGTTGCAAAGCGAACAAATCGGACTATTCAAGATAGAGTCCGTAGAATGCTGTCTCATGCTGCCTTACCCCATGGTTTTTGAGCAGAGGCTGTTCAAACAGCCATTCATGTCATCAATGAAGGAAATGGAGAGAGTGAGAGCTAGAGAGAGTGAGAGAGTCGAAAGCTTAGAAGCTGTAGTTGCAAAATAGAGTGTAAAAGAGTACAACACAAAGTAGAGTTGATAAGGTTTTGTCATAGTGACAAAACCTTAGTAGTCACTAACCATAGTTAGTGAACTAACTGCAGTTAGGGGGAAAAACCTCTAAATGAGGGAAAAGTGCCCCTAACTAACTTATTATATTGCATTGGTCACTGCTGAATTATATCTATAATTCCAACACCCCCCTGCAGTGCCAATGTCATGTACAAGGCTGATCAATCACCAAACGGATATAAGTTCAGGGCACTGCGAAATGCCTCGAACTTCTCACGTGGTAGTGCTTTGGTGAAAATATCTGCAACGTTGTCATGTGTGGACACAAAGATCATACTGATCTCTCCTGCATGCAACTTCTCTCTGACGTAGTGATAGTGAACCTCAATGTGCTTCGTGCGAGCATGAAACACTGGATTCTTTGCCACTGCAATGGCACTCTGACTATCAGTGAGAATTGGAAAAGGACCCTCCAAAGACAGATGAAGATCAGCAAATAAACGTCTCAGCCAGACACATTCAACTGTTGCTGTGAAAGCTGCCCTGTACTCAGCTTCACATGATGAGGTAGCCACTGTAGATTGTTTCTTGCTCAGCCATGAAATGCAAGATTTTCCCAAAAAGAAACAATTGCCACTAGTGGACTGCCTAGTGTCATAATCACCAGCCCAATCTGAATCACTGTAGGCATGCATCTGCAAGTCACCCCCCCTGGGAAATAGTAAGCCAAAAGACTTGGTGCCTTGCAAATAACGGAAGATGCGCTTAACTGCCTGCCAATGCATAGTTTTGGGGCTGTGCATGTACCTGCTCACCTGAGATACTGCAAACTGAATATCAGGCCTAGTATTGCAGAGATATATGAGGCATCCAACAGCTTGACTGTAAAGTGTGGCATCAACTGATTCTCCTGCATCATGCATTGTGAGTTTCAGCCCCGGTTCCATAGGAGTAGATATGGGCTTACACTCTTGCATGTTAAATCTGTCCAAAAGTTTCTGAACATACTTGGACTGAGACATAACAGTGCCACGTCTCTCATGAGAGAACTGGATCCCCAAATAAAAGTGAAGCAGCCCCAAATCTGACATATCAAAGTGGGTCTGCAAATCAGTTTTGAAATCTGCAATTTTGTCGTCATTGGACCCTGTGAGCAGTAAGTCATCAACATAAAGAAGGATGACTAATATTTCCCCCCCATCCATCTTGATGTAGAGGGTGGTCTCAGTAGGACTATTGTGCAGCCCCTTGCTGGTCAAAAAGGCATGTATCTTGGCATACCATGCACGAGGGGCCTGTTTCAGCCCATATAAAGCTTTATTAAGCTTGCAGACTTGAAGTGCATTTGCTGTAATTCCAAAACCCGGAGGTGGTTTGACATACACCTCTTCAAAAAGTCCCCATTTAAGAAGGCTGTTTTGATGTCCAACTGATGAACATTCCACTCAAAATGTGCAGCCATTGCAATTACTGATCGGATGGTAGTCATCCGGGATGTAGGAGCAAAAGTCTCCTCATAATCTATGCCCTTTTTCTGAGCATAGCCTTTAGCAACCAGCCTGGCTTTATATCTGTCAATGGAGCCATCTGGCTTCCGTTTGACTTTAAATACCCATCGTGTGCCAATAGCATGTTTACCCTGTGGCAAGTCCACAACATCCCAAGTCTGATTTTTTGCAATGGACTGCAACTCATCGTGCATGGCATTCATCCAATGCACATTACCTTGTGCCTCTTCAAATGTGGCAGGCTCATCTTCATCAAGGAGAGTACCTGCATATGCTGATTCCACTGAATTAGCACCTTCCATGTGCCTTGCTGCACTGCGAGTCCTGCCAGGTAACGGAGCATCAAGTTTACTCTCCCGGAGAGTCTGTAACAGCCAGTTTGGGACTGTTTTTGCTGCATGTATGTCTGCAATTTCTTGCTGTACCACTTGTTCCACTTCCTGTGGAGGAGGCATGACATCCCGTGGCGGAACTGAAGCATTTGAAGGTTGCTGTAAATTCTGATTTGGATCAGAAAAATCAGCAGGGGAACCCAAAGCAATGGGTAGCAACCCTTGAAAGACATCTTCTGAAGGTGAAGGCATTTGAAAATCAGCTTGAGTGTGAGCTGAATTTTCAGAAAATATCACATCTCTACTTACAATGATTTTGCGTGTAGCAGGATTGTAGAGACGATACCCCTTGCTTTCTGCACTATATCCAACAAATATGCATTTGATGGCTTTATCTGACAATTTGTGCCTAAATTCAACTGGCACATGTGCATAGGCAAGGCATCCAAAGACTCGGAAGTGATCTACTGAAGGCTTCCTGTCATTCCAGACCTCAAAAGGAGTTTTTGTTTTTAAAGCCTTAGTGGGAGCCCTGTTCAAAATGTAATTGGCACACATCAAACCCTCTAACCAGAATTTATGAGGCATGTGTTTGCTTTTCAGCATACATCTGTCCATCTCCATGAGGGTTCTATTTTTCCTCTCAGCTTTGCCATTTTGCTGAGGGGTCAGCCTGACTGTGAGCTGATGCACAATACCCTTTTGTTTGAGGAAAGCATCAAATTCTGCAGATAGGTATTCCCCACCTCTATCCGTGCGTAATGTCTGTATCTTGAGCCCGGTTTCATTTTCAACCATGGCTGAAAAGTGTTTAAACACTGTGAACACTTCAGATTTCTTTTTCAGCCCATAAACCCAAGTAAAATTGGAGTAGTCATCAATAAATGTGACAAAGTAGAGATGACCACCCAATGACGGAGTCCTCATGGGACCACAGACATCACTGTGTATAAGCTGTAATTTGCGAACAGCTTTAACTGAACCATCCTTTTTGAAGGGAGATCTATGCATTTTACCTAAAATGCACCCTTCACAGGCATGTGGAGGAGGTATCTCAAGAGGTGGCAATGCATCAACCATTGAAAATTTCTGAAGTGTCATTAGGCTGTTGTAATGCATGTGGCCATATCTGGCATGCCATAATTCTGCATTTTGCATGGCAACTGTAGGGGTAGAAATTGCCAAAGCATGAGCTGCTCTTTTCTGAAAAATATCAAGCTGAAAAAGCCCACGCAGCAGAGTACCAGATAACATTAAGGCATAGTTAGCTTCCCTGTCCCGGACAGCACATTTGTCATCCTCAAAGATGACCTGAAATCTTTCTCTGTTAAGAGTGGACACTGAAAGGAGATTTTTGGTTATGCCAGGCACATATAAGACATCAGAAAGTCTGAAAATTGAGCCATCAATTGCAGTGTACTGAATATGAGGAGTTGTTGGCACAAGTGACTTTCTTACCAACAGGAGGTGGATGCAAGGAAGTAAAGAGACACTTCCTCGAAGTGATGTGCTTGGATGCACCGCTGTCAAAATACCATGTGTTCAGTGTTTCATCAACACTGAAAGCAGATGCATCTGAAGGAGAGTCAAAACTGCAAGTCAAAAATGCATATGTATCATCACTGCAAGAAGCTGTACTATCCCGAGCATCTGGAACAGCCAACCTAGAATCAGAAATGCAAGATAAAAAGGCATAATCTTGACCAACAAAGTTGGCTGCAGCATCCCCGCTGTCAGATGCACAAGGGGCTGAATCTGAAACAGCCATTCCTGAGCTGTTTTTCTTTTCCTTTGCTATCCTTTTCCTGCATTCTGCTATGTGATGACCTGGCTTTTTGCAGTAGTGACAAAAACCCTTCTTTTTGGGCTTGCTTGCATCACTTTTAGCCTTTTGTGAAGGCTGTCCTGACCCACTGGAAGGCTGATTTGCTGCTGTTTTTGCCTGTCCCTTTGTTTTTGATTTGAATTTTGAGAGCATGGCTTGTTCACCTGCACGTGAAGCCAAATTTTTCCTGGTCTGCTCTTCCTGAAGCAGAAGTCCTATCAGCTCATGAAAAGAAAGAGGATTTGCACCCCCCCTCAATGATAAATTCAGCGAAGTGTGAAAGCTGAGATAAGACTCAGGAAGAGAGTTCAGAGTGGTTGTAATCATCTCTGAATCAGGAATAATTTCATCTATATTTAACAACTGCTCTCTGAGATCCTGTAGCTTAGTGAGGTGGGCTGACATGGAGTCACCCTCCTCCATATGTGTATTGCTCAACTCTCTTTTTAAAAAAGATACCCTGGCATCATTCCGTGCTGCATACATGCTTTCCAAAATATCCCACGCTGCCCTGGAGGTCTTACACGACCGGATATGCGGAATGATTGATCTTTTCACTGAAAGAGAGATGCAAGACAAGGCTAAGGCATCCCGTGAATCCCATCTCTTTTGCTCAGGAGTATTGACTGTAGCTGCACCAACAACTTGTCCTGCAGCTGCAACTTGTGCACGACCTCTTCCACCTCCTTGCTGAGGAGGGGTAGCAGGTGCAATATCTGCTGGTCGGATTTCATCCCCATTGACATAATCCCATAAATTGCGAGAAATCAGAATATTACGTACCATGAAACTCCAGAGGGAGTAGTTGGTACCATCCAATTTGTCTTCCTGTGAAAGACCACCGAACTGGAACTCATTCTGATTTTGATGGGCCATATCTGAAAAAGAGATTGAAGCAGATACAAAGCTGAATTCCCTTACTGGGAATAAAATGCACAACTCCCAAAAACACAGCCAAGCACGGGCTGTATATGCAACTTAGATTTCTGCACTTGAGCTGTCAGAAATCTGTCCAAGCATAAAACACTCTCCAAAATCTGCCAAAAGTGTTCCAAACACTCCAAGAAAGGCAGTATGTACTGAATACTCCAAAAAATGCTCTCCAAACACAAAAGCCCCAATTTGTGGCTAGAAATTGCAGCCAGAAAAGGGGTAAAAATGCTAAAAGCCCCAAATCTGCAATTTTAATACAAAAGCCCCAAATTTCAGACTATATCTCCAATTTTTCTCCAGATGTAGCTCCAAAATTGCACAATGATTGCAATGTCTGCAATATGCAAAATGCCCCAAATATACTCGCAGGATACTTAGCCAAACAATGGCTGTCTGCAAAATTAGCCTGCCAAAGATCACCTGCTAGTTCTCTTGTACAAAACCAAGGAGGTACCTGCTGCTGTACTGAAGCAGATTCAGTATAGATTTACTGTACTGAATACAGTACGGAAATGCCGTACAGTTTGTACGGCACTGTACGGCTAGTACGGCGACAGGTACGGAGACTATACGAAAATGATAACCTGTACGAAAAACAGGTACAAATACGGTACGGCGTCGATGTACGGGAGTGGTACGGCGACGGTGTACGGTACTTCACGGAACTGTACGGCCTTCACGATGTACGGCGACGATGTACGGTGAACAAGTATGTACGACGGCGTACGGTGTACGGCACTTCACGGACGACGGTACGGATGTGGTACGTCGATGTACGGAAGCTCGGAGCTGTACGGCAGGCGAAATTGTACGGCGTCAGAATTCCGTACAGTCGTACGGACTGTACGGACAGATTGGCGCAGGCTGAAAGTCGAGGCTGAGGTTGGAACTGAAGGGAGCAAGGAGCACCAGGCTCTTGGACCTGCTCTGATACCAAATGAAGGAAATGGAGAGAGTGAGAGCTAGAGAGAGTGAGAGAGTCGAAAGCTTAGAAGCTGTAGTTGCAAAATAGAGTGTAAAAGAGTACAACACAAAGTAGAGTTGATAAGGTTTTGTCATAGTGACAAAACCTTAGTAGTCACTAACCATAGTTAGTGAACTAACTGCAGTTAGGGGAAAAAACCTCTAAATGAGGGAAAAGTGCCCCTAACTAACTTATTATATTACATTGGTCACTGCTGAATTATATCTATAATTCCAACAATCAATAGGTCACCGAATAATCGGTTGGATGGTAAAGTACCCGATGAACAGTGGTATGGCAAGCCACCTTCATATAAACACTTGAGAGTGTTTGGCTGTGATGCGTATGTGCACGTACGAAAAGAGCAGTGCAACAAACTCCAACCAAAGTCAAATAGATGCATCTTTATTGGATATGGAAAGCATGCACAGGCAGCCCACTCAAAAATCAGAAAATGGGAAGGTTGTCTTTGAAGAAATCATTGTGAATAGACAGCAAAATATGCCCAATAATATGCAGCAAGGTGCTGCTTCAAATGTCCCTAATGCGCAAGGAATAGAGGCTGAGAATCAGCCCAATCAAATTGCCTTTGATATGCCACAGATAGAGCCACATCTGGGTGATGTAGGACAGCCAGAGGAGGTGGTACAGCCACAAAATATGGCTGATATGCAGGCTGAACAGCCAGCCAATCAAGATGATTGGGTAAGAAGATCCACCAAAGTCTCCAAACCTCCTAATAGGTTTGTTCCAGGACAGAACTACGTGGCTGATTTTGTCATGCTGACAAATTGTGGTGAGCCTTCATGCTATTAGGAAGCAATGAGAAGGCATGATAAGAGAAAGTGGGAGAAGGCCATGCATTCAGAAATGGATTCTCTTATCAAAAATAAAACATGGGATTTGGTGAAACTACCAACTGGAAAGAATGCCTTACCATGCAAATGGGTTTATAAGATCAAGGTCACTCCTAATGCTGAGAACAAATACAAGGCAAGATTGGTTGCCAAGGGGTTCAAGCAACAGAAGGGCATTGACTTTGATGAAATTTTTTCTCCTGTGGTGAAAATGACAACACTGAGGGCTGTTTTAGCATTGGTTGCACATGAGGATATGGACTTGTGTCACATGGATGTCAAGACTGCATTTCTCCATGGTGATCTTCATGAGGAGATTTATATGGTACAACCAGAAGGGTTTGTCAGTGAAGGCAAAGAAAAGTTGGTATGCAAGCTGATAAAGAGCTTATATGGATTGAAGCAGGCTCCAAGGGAGTGGTACTTCGAATTCCATACTTTCATGCAATCTCAGGGGTTTAGGAGAAGTGATGTTGATCACTGTCTCTATACCAAGAAAGCAAAGGATGGTAGTCTTATTTTGCTCATCATTTATGTTGATGACATGCTTATTGCAGGCAAATCTTGGTATGAGATCTATGCATTGAAGATGGGACTGCATAAGACATTTGATATGAAGGATCTTAATGATGCAAATCACATTTTAGGGATGCGCATCATACGGGACAGAAATCGAAAATTGCTCTATTTGTCTCGAAAGGAATACTTTGGCAAGGTTTTGCAACGTTTCAATATGGAGGGAGGAAAGATTCTTGGTACTCCATTGCCTCCATATGTGAAACTCAGTCAAAACGATAGCCCACAGTCAAATGATGAGAGGGCTGAAATGAACAAGATTCCTTATGCATCCGCGGTTGGTAGTCTCATGTATGCAATGGTGGCTACACGTCCAGATATTGCCTTTGCATTGAGAGTTGTCAGTAGACACATGGCAACACCTGGCAAGAAGCATTGGGAAGCCGTGAAAGGTATGATGAGATATCTAAAGGGCACAATGCATGTGTGTATTTGCTTTGGGAAGAAAGACTTCGTTCTTCATGGGTTCACGGACTCAGATTTTGCAGGACGTGTAGACCAAAGAAAGTCTACTACAGGATATGTTTTCACCTTAAGTGGTGGTGCTATTTCATGGATCTCTCGGTTGCAGAAATGCATTGCTTTATCTACCACAAAGGCAGAATATGTTGCAGCCACAGAGGCGTGCAAAGAAGCCATATGGTTATCTCATCTAGTGGGAGATATTGGTTTATTAGCTTTAATATATTCACCCTCCGAAACGATAAGTTCGGGACCGGGAGGTACAGTATCAACTACTTCACGACCCCCCGATGTCTCTTGGGTAGTGATTTCGTATCCAACCCCCCTCTCCCTACGTGTTATTCTAGTTATCCTTCCCGTCGCCGAAGCGTTGTAAACCGTATTATTGCTTTTACTTCCATCGGGATAGATCTGTCCCCTTCCCCTATTCCCTCCCACATATAGGGGGTATTTTGCGTTGTGATAGTCAGAGTGCTATTTAGCTAGCACGTAATCCTGTGTTTCATGCTAAAACGAAACACATCGAGGTGAAATATCATTTTATCAAAGAGGTGCTTGAGGATAAGCGTATTCAGCTTGTCAAAGTGCACACTGATGACAATCCTGCAGATCTTTTAACCAAGAGTCTTAACCCACAACGCTTTGCACATTGCAGAGTACAGATGGGTGTTGGCTGAGTTTCTCATGATTGAGATTCTCTTGTATTTAATGTATATGTTTTCTATGTGCACTTCTTCCTCTTTTTGGGCACATTGCCTTTAAGTGGGAGATTGTTGGGGATAAAGGCATAATGTGCTATCCCTTGTATAAGTGGTACTTATAATGCCACGTCATCACCTTATCTATTCTTTGTATAAAAGGCAATAAGGGAAGTCACATCTTAGACTCTTGCTTCCGCTCCTTGCTCCCATCAGGCTCATGAAAGAGCATAAGCCTGAATACAATCTCGAATCAATCTAGGAGATCAGGGGCTTTTCTTTTATAGACTAGGCCTAGCAAAAAGCTATGGCTTGCTTTCTAAAAGCTACTTTTACAAAAAGCCAAGCTTTTAGTCTTTTTCCTTCTAAATCTAGTGCTCTGGAGCTTTTAGGCACCTTTTAATCTTGTGGGGCCTCTTTTTAATGAGGCGCCCCTTGTCTTTACTTGTGGTACCTGCTTTTTGCACTTTTCTCCCGACTCTTGGGTCCTTTTACTCTCTTAGGTCCTCCACACAGCACAAACAAATTCAAATACTTTAACCCATTAAAGGTTAGCGAAATGCATGCATTCCTAGTTCTTGGACTAATCCTAGTCCCTTGTGGGCATCCCCACACTTCTCTTTTACCAATGCAAAGAAAAAGTAGTAAAACTTATTCTAGTGAACCAAAGTTAGTTTTCTTTGACCATAGTTAATCTGATAAAGACTCTTCTTTATTTCTTGGGAGAAATACCAATTGGTGATACACATTCTTCATCCACAAAAAGCAATACTCCTTGATGTGTTTTGGAAAGTTGCACTGACTTTTTTTCCCAAAGGATGGCTAAACACAAGCCACAGAGATATTGAGATTGATGATTGTGAACCCACGAATACTCATACACATGGAGGATCCAATATTTTTTTACTCTCCTTGCTAACAGTTTACATAGGCATAGAGGTCATGATGCTGCCCATGTTGCTTGCACTTGTGCCACATGTCTACCCACATGGCATGTAAGAAATCCTAGATTTACTATATTTAGAAATGTGCTAAGGAACAGAAAGGAGACTGAAACTAGCAGAGAACAAGAAATATTTGTATTGCTC
Organism: Dipteris shenzhenensis; assembly: GCF_047967505.1. Lineage (NCBI taxonomy): Eukaryota > Viridiplantae > Streptophyta > Polypodiopsida > Gleicheniales > Dipteridaceae > Dipteris > Dipteris shenzhenensis. Next base: position 33,297,353 of record NC_141620.1, read on the forward strand.
GCGAGTGTCTGTAGTATGTCATCCACACAGTTGGGCCTCTCTTATATAGAGAGTGAAGAGTCACACATGAAAAGGTGTGTACTCCAAAGTGTATTTGCATGAAGAGGTGTGTACCCCTTGTGAAGGATGTGACCCTTGATGAGAGGGTACATTACAATAGGAGTGTCTCTTCCATAGAATGTCTCTTGTGAAAGGTCGTGCCTCTTAAGAAGTGTCCCGTCGAAAGGGCATACCCTTCCACAAGTGTCCATTCATCAAACCATCCATAAGTCTAAGATATAGAGAAAGGAATACGTCACAGATCGTTACATCCCCTCCCACTCAAAATAAGACCTTGGTGGAGATAATGAACTAATGTAGAAAATATCAAGGTAAATTCTGAAAATACTGCTGTAAAATGTCATGGTACTGCTGTAAGTCTTCATCAGATTGCCAAGTAGCGTCGGAGTCATCCAGATCTCGCCAAAGAACAAAAAAATCCGTGATAAGTCGATGTCGAGTCTCTCGCTGTCGATGGTCCAAAATACGCTCAAGAATAAGGAGAACATAATCCTCTTCGATTTCTGGGACATAATCACCTGCAGGAGGAACTGCTTCATCGCCTGGAATGTACGTCTTTAGCCAAGAAATATGAAATGTCGGATGGATTTTACCCCATGATGGTGGTAATTCCAATTTGTAACTTAAAGGTGAATTTTTCTTGACGATCAGAAAGGTCCATAGTATCTTAGTCGCAACTTAGGAAACACAGACTTAACCGTCTTATAGCGATGTGGGTCTACAAATAATAGCACCATGTCACCAGTGTCAAATTCCAGGTGATGTCTATGTTTGTTGGTAGACCGTTGATACCGCTCTTGCGCTTTTGGACAGTCGATCAATAATTACCATAATCTGAGTGTTACCTCGCGAGGATCGTGGTAGTGTTGTAATGAAATCCACAGAAATACTTTCCCACCTTTCAGTTGGAACTGAAAGAGACTAAAGAAGTCCTGCTGGAAGTCATCGGCTTCCTTTCATTTGTTGACAAGATAAGCAAGATGTAACCATTTTGATGATGTCGCGTTTCATCTGAGGCCAGTAGTATGTTGCACTGAGTAACCTATAAGTCTTGTTGATGCCTGGATGGGCAGCATAAGGAACTACATGATGCTCTTTTAACAAAAGACGTCGAACATCCTTGTCATGTGGTACACAGACGCAATCTTGATAATACAGAAGCTCCGTATAAGAATAGGATGAGAAAATCTTATGTTCGAAAGTCGAAGGTTGATCTTTTGAAAGAACTTGTACTGCTGTGCCGAAGTCTTTATCATTGAAATACTTCCCTTTGAATAAATTCAAAACATCCACAGATAATGTAGAGATTACCATAGCTGATGCTAGAGTTAACCTGCTGAGAGCATCTGCAACTACATTGCGTAGTCCTGGAATGTACTCAATGGTCATGTGAAAGTTGGCCAGAAACTCAACCCAGCATGCTTGTCGAGCGTCCATGATTGGCTGAGTAAAGATATACTTTAGAGAGTGATGGTATGTCTTGACCACCGAGTCGGCTCCCATGAGATAATGTTTCCAAGAGCAATAAGCATGTACAATAGCAAGAAACTCCTTATCATAAACCGGGTATCGGGTTTGGATATTGGAATGTTTATGGCTGTCAAAAGCAGTAACTCTGCCTTCTTGCATCAAGACTGCTCCTATAGCGATATCGGAAGCGTCGGTCATGACCTCAAATGGAAGGTTTGGGTCAGCAATAGCCATAACTGGTGTGGTAGTGAGTGCTTGCTTGAGTTGTTGGAAACTATACTCTATTTCGGAAAGCCATTGAAAAACTGCTGCTTTTCAATAATTCGGACATAGGAGCTGCGATTTCGGAAAACTGATAGACCTTTGTATGGTAGAAGTTTGCCAATCCAAAAGAGCGGACATCATGAACATTCTTAGAAGTAGGCCAATTTTGGATTACCTCGACCTTCTTGGGATCCACAGAGATGCCTTGAGCTGAAATAACATGTCCCAAATATTCAAGTTGGGTCTTGAAGAACTCACTCTTCTCAATGTTGATGTAGAGAGAATTTGCGCGGGGAACTTCAAAAACTTAGTGAAGATGTTGTTTGTGCTCATGTAGGGATCTGCTGAAAACGAGAATGTCATCGAGGTAAACGATGACAAACTTATCGAGGAAAGGCCTGAAGATGTCGTTCATTAGTGTCATGAATGTGGCCGGGGCATTGTTTAACCCAAAAGGCATGACCAAACATTCATAGTGTCCATACTTTATTCGAGAAGCTATCTTGTACTCATCGCCTTCTCGTATGCAAATTTGATGATAACCTAAACGAAGATCAATCTTTGAGAATTGTGTTGCGTGTAGAAGTTGATCGAAGAGGTCATCGATGCGAGGCAATGGATACTTGTGTTTTATAGTGAGCTTGTTGAGGGCTCGGTAGTCGATGCAGAGGCGCATTGACTTATTCTTTTTTTTCACAAGTAGTACAGGAGATCCGAAAGGATTGCGACTGGGCCGAATGTGATCTTTGTCGAGTAGTTCGGTCACCTGTCGTTGGATTTCTTCATTTTGAGTGTAAGAAACCCGATGAGGAGGTTTTGACGGTGGATAAGTTCGATTGGGTGATCCGCTGGTCGTCGAGGTGGTAACTGCTTTGGCAATTCCTGTGGAAAAATATCTAGGTAGGGCTGGAAAAAAGGTTGGTTCAGGTATTCAGGAGGATCCTTTGTTGGTGACTCCTCTACTGCCGTAACCAACAGAAGTAAAGTCTTTACTTGATGTTTACGAACCCACTTCTTTACTTGTAGGGTAGAGGCAACTGGGATTGAAGGAGAGTCCCTAGAGCCAGTTAGCTCAATGAGTTTTCCCTGGTGGACAAACTGGATAGTATGGCTGCGAAAACTGATTAATGGATCATAGTTGTAGAGCCACTGTTGTCCAAGTATGACATCGTACCAAGAAAGAGGCATGATGTCGAAGTTCAACTTGTCCGTATAATGTTGGATGCGAAAAGACAAGTTTTTGATCCTAGTGTTGCACAAGAAGGTAGTTCCATTTGCAAGTTTAATCGATAGTCTATGGGACTAGGACTAGTGGTCAACCAAAGTTTGTCGACCATAGAACTAGCTAGGAAGTTATGAGAGCAACCACTGTCGATGAGGATAGTGACCGTTGTTCCACGAATCGATCCTTGAACACAAAGTACTTGAGTGGCCAGGGAAGGTTCGGGGTTGCTGGCAAGGCTCATGTGGATGGTATTTGCCATTCGAACAGCTTTGTCTTTCTTGTCTTGTGCTGGGTAGCATCTTCTGTTTAGGAAGTGCTAGGTTCCATATTGGAATTTTGCTTTGGTCGCTTGGGACAATCAAACCATCTATGGTCGCTTGTACAGATCGTACAAAGTCCTTTTGTGCTGGAGTTATTCTTCTTGTCAGTGGCCGCACCTTTATGTTGGGGATAACGGTGATGACTTTGTGAAGAAGAAGAGGCGCGATCCTTGGAGGAATACTTTGTTGAAATCCAGCATACGATTTCTGAGACTTGTGGGGATCTTGAGACCGCGCTGAGCTTGATTACCTGAGTTTTTTCTAAACTTGGGGTTATCTTGAGGGCGAGCATCTTTGGCCATAGTAGAGTTCCGTGTTCTATTAGCACTCTGCTTCCCTGTGTTTTGGAAATCAGTAATGCGCTCTGCGTAAGCAATAGCACCAGCTGTGGTGGTGATGTTTGCTTTTAGGACATCAATGCGTAACGAGGGATTTAGGCCTGAGACGAAAGCATGAAGGCGATCATCATCAGTTAAACCATCAATCTCCAGCACCAATGTGGTGAACTGAGAGATGTAGGAAGACAGGGAGCCTGTTTGCTCCAACTGTCGGAGTTTTGAACGTGCTTGGAAGTCCGCATTGGCAGGTATGAACTGCTTACGGAGCACGTGTTCAAGGATACAGCCACCATAGGAAAGTTATATCCTTGAGGAGGGAGGCTGCCAAGGCAATCTTTTTGCCTTCAGTGAGGTCAACAATATCAAAGTACATGCGCAGTTTTGCGAGCCATTGGTCAACTGTTCGGCGATTTCGTTGACCAGTGTAGGCTTCCGGAAGTTTAATGTCAAGTCTTTTAGTTTTGGAAGCTTGGAGTAAATGGTAGAGGGCACGAGTTCAGTGTTTTCTACCTCTGGTGGAAATGAGTCCACATAGTCGTTTGGTTGCGTCACGTCATCCTCTGTATGTGCGGTATTGTGAGAATCTTGGAGTTATTGGACTTTCTGGACCAAGTTGGAGATGATGTCTTGAAGCTGGGAAATTTGAAGTTGAAGTAGTGCTTCGCATTGTAAGTTGACTTCAGGGGTCTCTTTTGGACTTGAGTCACTTATCTTCGGAGAGGCTGCACGCGAGCGTTGCAACATATTTGAGATCCCTGTGAGAAAAGCACGAACCTACGCTCTAGTTTGTACCATTCCTGGAAGAAGATTCAGGCTACTCCCTGAGGTTGCTCATGTTGGAGGGGGCAGGAGAAGTAGGATGGAACCAACCGTGGAAGTCTGGTAAAGGAGGTCCTGTCTGAGGTAACACTTGTGATGCCGAAATGGGTGTTACTGCTCGTGAGAGTACAAGGGTAGGTTGCAGAGTCCACGGATCTGAGAAGGGATAAGGAGCTGCTGTCGGGAGTGGAGGATATCCAGAAGGAGGAGTGCCTTCAAAGTGTAAATACTGTCTTCGGGAAGGTACAACCTATGCAGGAGGATATCTGGGAGCTGAAGCAGGTGGAGAGTACCCTGGAGATGCTGAAGCTGAGGGGTAAAAGTCTCTCCAAAGATGGACAGCAAACTCGTGAGGAATATCGGGTTCTGGGTATCTACGTCTCTCGTGGAACACAACCTGGACTGTGCTGAGGAAGTAATGTAATTGAGGTGCCTCACGCAAAAGGTATAGGATGTGGTCCAAGTCACTGGAAGGGCACGTGACACAGAAGACCCACGATGCAAAAGCTCCGAAATGGGCTGGTTGTGCAATCTGAACACGATATTGTGTGGTAGATGATGCCTGAGGTGTCCTTAAAGGACGAGGGAATTACCAAGGGTTTCCATGCTTTAAGGAGGAGGCTTTCATTTGCTGTAATTTGATAATGAGCGTCAAATAACAATATGAAAGAGAATCCTTAGAAATAGAATGGAAAGAATCCACCTGGCATAGATTAGATCTGCCAATTAGTTGCATAGCAAGGCTTGAAAATCTCTTGTCCAAAGGTCCATCGATTAAGAGACGCCTGGAGAGACTTTCAAGGCTGATTGAGGCATGGCAGAGGCGATTAACAGAAGAGGGCAGATTGTGTGGAACCTGGCGCTGTCTTCTGCGTTGAAACTATGCTATTTGCTGCGTACTATGGGAGAGCAGGGCTTGGCCTATTTGAGTGTGACTGGAAAGGCAGCAAAAAGGCCGTAGTTCAATGGTGAGGGTGGCGAGATGAGCAGCAAGAGGCAGGCTGGTCTGAGTCATGAGAGATGGGCAGCAAGGGCTGCTGGTCACAGGTAGGTATGGTGGCGATGCTCTAGCGAGGGCTGGCTGCCAAAAACGATCCAGTAGATTGTAGGATGGAAGCCTGACAAAGGGCGCAGCTTGCTTGCATCTGGCGCTGCTTGTTGCTTGCTTCCAAGGCTGATTTGCAGTAGAAGATGGCAAATTTCTGGCACCTTGGCGAATTTCTAGCACCTTCGCTGTTGCAGAAATCGAAGCAGCAAGATGACGATAGAGGCTGCAAAGGGGGTCTGTTCGATCACTAGGTCTTGTAGGCAGGTATGCAATAGAGCCGGCTGATGCAGGCCATCGAGAACGAAGCAAGATGGAGGCCTGACGAGGGGCACAGCTTGCTGCAGGGATATGACGCAATCACGTACGGCAGAAAAGGCGAAACGTATTGCAAGAATTCGCGTTTTGATTTGTGCACCTATTGCTGGGTGGTGGTTACCAAAAATTAAAACGTGGGTTTGGAGAACCCTTGGGTAGTCTAGGGTTAGGTCTTGGGTATAGGGCTGGTTTTCCTTTTTAGCCCTTTTAGGTACCCTTTTGTAGGGTGCTTGGTGCCAAAAGGTGTGCCTATTCTAAGGGGTGGAACCCTTGGAATAGGTGTACCTTTTCATGAAGGGGTGTGACCCTGTTTTAAAAAGGGTGTCCCCACACGAAAAGGTGTCCCCTTTTTTCCACGATGGGGTGTGTCCCTTGGGTGAGGAGTCAAAACTCTTCATCAAAAGGTGTGTCCAATGGTGGAAAAGGTGCGTCCTTGGTTTTGGGACAGCCCAAGCACATCAAAAGACACGATTTTTGTCGTGTCTCACATCAACTCGTGACGTGGGGGAGATGGAGAGGCCACTGATGACTTGAGGTGGGGTTGGCGCTAAAAATTTTTACGCTCATTCTCTCCATCTCTTCCATGCACAATGTGCGCAGATATCCTTCTAGCGGAAAGAGAGGTATCAGATAGGCGCTAGAAGGTGGGGGGGCATTTCCTACAAGTAGGAGCGAAATTTGCTCTGATACCACTGTAAGAAATCCTAGATTTACTATATTTAGAAATGTGCTAAGGAACAGAGTGGAGACTGAAAATAGCAGAAAACAAGGAATATTTGTATTGCTTGAGTGTCTGTAGTATGTCATCCATACAGTTGGGCCTCTCTTATATAGAGAGTGAAGAGTCACACATGAAAAGATGTGTACTCCAAAGTGTGCATGAAGAGGTGTGTACCCCTTGTGAAGGGTGTGACCCTTGATGAAAGGGTACATTACAATAGGAGTGTCTCTTCCATAGAATGTCTCTTGTGAAAGGTTGTGCCTCTTAGGAAGTGTCCCGTCGAAAGGGCATACCCTTCCACAAGTGTCCATTCATCAAACCATCCATAAGTCTAAGATATAGAGAAAGGAATACGTCACAGATCGTGACATGGCATCATTACTCCTTGCCCATGTGGCAGTCATTTCTATCCCATAACCTAAGCAAGTGTCACCTCCTCATGCACTCTTCATTTGCGGCTCACAGGTGGGAAGTTGACCAATCTATTCCAACAAGGAGGGCAGTAGCGTAGGCAGATCTGTGGCTGCCTGGACTGCCACATGAGCAGCATCCTGGCTGCCACATGGGAGCAGCACTATAGCCTCACATATGGGCAGCACAACTGTCTTCCACATGAGCTGAAGAGGGAATGTCCTTGGGTTTGGTTGGAGGCAATGGTTAGGGCTGGAACAGTCCATCTCATGGAGTACACCTCTATATATGCCTGCACAGAAACTGGTGGAAGAAAAGCCTTCTGGTTGGGCCATGAATGGGGCCAGGTCGTTCGGTAATAGGGCCTCATTTGCTTTTAAGAGGGGGCAGACTGGATGGCACTCATCCTTCCTGCAGATGGTACAGATGGTGCCGATTTGGACCTCATAATAGTCACCCACAAGGTTGAAACTCCATCATGCAAAGCACAGACTCCATATTGTGACATCCCCACCCAAAAGCATGGAGATACCCAATGACCCTGCAATTCTCAAGCTTTCGACAAGTGTACATGTGTATCTCATCTCCAATTGGTGCTAGGTTTGGTGCAGTTCTGGAATCCCCCAAGACAACAGCATCAATCTTGTTGGATGATGGAATGCCAAGGGGTCTTAGATCCCTCTTCTTTGCCACCATGAATTACCTTGTTCTTGGCAGGTTAGTGCTACAGCCAATAGAGGTGGCAGGTCTTCCAAGACAGTTGTCAAGAGCTTATCTCATCTGGCCAATGCTCACCGAAGTTTGTCGAACACACTAGGAAGAAACAAGGTGGAGAAGCACCAAGATCGCAACAAGAGCCCTTTCAGCCTCCTGCTTCACAGCCCCAAATGCGTAGAGCAAGCCTTCACTTGTCCCAACTGGTATGGCTTGGGTACTAGTCTAGAACTGGAGAAAGAGACAATATGCAAGAAGATGCCTAAGGAGAGCCAACATGGAAACAGATACCCCCAAGACCAAGGTTTGGAGCAGGCTGTTGAGTCTTCCGCGGAGAGATAGTTCTTTTTTACCACGGGACCAAGCTCAGCTGGGACATAGCTCCAAAGGTGAGAGGTCAAATGGCTCCATTTTGACCTGCAGGAGCGACCACCTGCTTCTACGAATCGTGTAAAGTCAATCATGACGTGCACAATCACAAAGTCACAAACCAACAACCCATCATCCATGGTAGCAAATATAAGCTAGATATCCACGAGAAGAAAGACAATGGTGCCAAGAGCTGAAAAAGAAAGACTCTGAAAGAGTAAAAGAACATAGGAATAGTGTGAAGCATTTACCATTGAGTAACACTCTTTGTAAACTCCACGGGAGGATTTGCAGAGATAGATTTAGGGTCTGCACTGGCTATTTCCAAAGTATACAGACCAGAATATCGTGGGAACTTAGAAGAGACTGCCAACCCTGTACTGCTAAAAGAACCCTGCATCCACAAGCAATACAAGATGCAAGAACATCTCACCAGCAGATCCATGGAATTCTTTCAAAAGTCGGGAAATAGTAAGTCGAATTATGCAGACTACTTACTTGAAGAGGATGGGTGAACAAGATGTGCTATCTCCACCTTGGGCATCAGATAGGGGTTCTTTTCTTTGACAAACATAACAAACTGTAACAGAATATTCAAAACAAAATACTTGCCCACGTCAAGGAAAAATGATTTTGTTGCTTTGGATAAATCACGATGCACTTCGAGTGATTTAAAAGAAGAAACTAGGCCCTTTTTACACAAAGCTATAACTCTATGTTCCAACACGTGGAGCCGGTGAGTTCCAACGACGTATAAGGATATAAGATGATACACAAGATGAGCACGTCCTTGTTTGACGGAAACTTCTTGGGATAAAACTGTGCCACAAGAGCAAGTGCACAAGTGCACAGTCCAATAGCCATTTTTACATTGCTGATCGTGACGTTCTCTGTATATCCCTTTGACATTATCACCTGCAAACATTTAAAACTAATTTCATTGTAGTAGTTGCAGCACAAATTGTATCGAATCGTACGGCCGTCCTTTTCCACTTCTTCACTATTTTATAGTGGGCAGCAGTTGACGAACTTATGAGCACATCTAACCCTTCCATTGAATCTTCCCAACGTTGACTTTCAGCCGACACGCACACGAGAGATTGCTCTACGAATCAAACAGACTCATCGCATCTATAACCTAGAAAGTGCGATCTCATAAATCTGGATGATGGGTTTGGCCGTAACAGTAAAAAAAAGAAGAGGCTGGGATTCGCAATTGAGAGCGCCCAAGAGCAGAATTCAGGCTGAAATTGCGATAAGTACCTAAAATTCGTACAAGGAAAGCTTAGGTGAAGGCAAAATGCAAGCTCTGACCTCAATAGTGGTGTCATCCAGGGTTCGTTTGAGGGAGTAGTGATCCAGGAGGTTGGCCTTCTTGGGCTTGTCGGGCTGCTGGGAAGCCATGGATGGAGAATACTCAAAAGATTATGCAGCTCCACGCTCAGCTATTTCTCTGCACATTACCTTGTTAGGGCTGAGAGAGACTCAACATATAGCATCATTATTCTGTCGTTTTTCCCTTATTTCATTCTCTCTCTTTTTGGCCTGCCTCTAGGTAGGCCTTAGTGAAGGTTCCTCTTGGACATGGGCCAAATTCCCAATTTTTTGGCCTGGCCTTTAGGGAAGGTCTTAATGAAGGTTCGAATTCTTTCAAAAGGTAAAATAGGGGTTTTTGGATTTCAAAAAATTCTTCAATTTCATTGCTGCTGAAGGGGGCTTTCAATGCATGCATCAAATGTTGTAGGGGGCTTTCAATGCATGCATTTGATGCAGGTGGGAGCTGCGCCGGTTTGTTCCTAGAGTCTTTAGGCGAGTTCATTGATTGTAGATTAATAACTTGCAAATTTGCACGTCCCATGCCACCAATCCTCTCCTTCCCCTTCCAATTCAAGGCTTCCTTCCCATCTTCGCCAACATCATCCTCCCCATCCCCAACCTCCTGCTTTTTGTTTTCTCCCCCTTTCTCTCTCTCTTCTTCTTCTTCTTCTTCTTCTTCTTCTTCTTCTTCTAGTTCTCTCTCTCAGCTTCCAGGCAGGCCTTTTGAATGTATTCAACTTGTTATTAGTGAATTGTTGATTGGTCCACTTGCCCTATTTTTGTTTTTTATGATTGATTAAGGGCATGTGATCTCCACCTATTCCTCCCTCTTTCTCTATCTTTCTATTTCAAGCCAAGGCTCCCCTCCCCCCCCCCCTCTCTCTCCCTCTCTCTCTCTCTCTCTCTCTCTCTCCACCTCTCCCCCTCTTGAAGGACAAATTGATGTAATGGGATCATACCTAGAGTCCTAAGGTGTAAAGTTGTGAGTGTGTGAACACATGGTGTGCCTAGATAGGTGTCAATAGGTGTGATTGAGTGAATCTAGGTGTTTGGTGTGTGATTGAGAGAATCATGGAACTGATTGAGAGATTTGTGGATCTAGATGCTCTACTGAGCCCACATATGTTGTCACTACTCTATGTAACTTGTGCCTATATATTGGACTTGTCTCTCACGAATAAACTCTCCCTTTTTCTTCACTTGTTGAATCCTTCTTGCTACTCCAACATGTGGTATCAGAGCATTGGTTCACCCTCCTTGAGTGCCATGTCATCATCTTCTTCACAATGAAGGATTTTGAAGCTTTTCTCCCCTTTCTTCCCATGAAATTTCCTTGAGCTTGTTCTCCTCCATCTCTGAACCATTCCCCGCGCCCTTTCAGCTCAAGTATCTCCTTGATGAGGCGAACCTCTGGTTAGGAGGAATTAGAAGATAGAAGTCTCTACAGCCCGTGCCGCCTCCTTCTTCATCCTGCGCCATTTTTGGAAATTGAACCTGCTAGGGCCACCATTCCTCAAATACTCTGAGCTGCTGCTGGGCGACCTTATTAGGCATCTACTAATGAATTTTGAAGACCAATGGTCCATTATTTGAGGCGTACTGACAGAAAAACCAAAATTGAAGCTCCTAGCTATGGCGACCTGACGCATTTCTTTGCCCAAGCTTGGTTGTAGGTCTTCCCTATCAGTAGACCTTTTATTGCGCACCAAATGCCCTCAAAGAGCTGCTCTCCATCACCTCAATTTTGGCCTCCAAGATCACTATATGAAGCTTGACCATTTTTTGCATATTTGACTAAGTTTGACTATATATGTTGATTGAATCTCAATCAAACTGATCTTTGACTATCAGCATTGGAAGGTTGAATGCAATTTTCATCTTTTATATTGAGGATTGAAGTTATGGTACTTTGAAGTGGATTTCAAGTCATACTATCCTGTTGACTAGTTGACTAGTGTGGGTTGACTATGACAAGAGCCTACATGAAGAAAGAGTATATCATGACTTGCATGATGGTTTCCAATCATGATCTCCTCTTGTACAAGAGTAGACACTACCCTTGCATGACAAGTGGTAAGACCCTCTTCAGTCCATATGATTCACAAAATGTTTTTAAGGCTTGGACACTCAAAGAAGGTGAAGGACTACAAGGATCTTGTATTGCAGAATATGGACAAGATACATTAAAGAGTGTGGAGAAGGACAAAGAGCAAAGGAGTTACAAAAAGAGCTACACCAAGAACCTCTCCAATGACAATGTACCTCACACTATGGTAGCTTGGAAGAGAAGGAGAAAAAGGACAAGACATGGGGGAAATTTCCCCACATCTTTGAGAGTGCTCTCAACGGAAGCAAGAACAGAACAGGGAGAGAGAGAAACAGAGACCCACACAAGTTTTGGTGGGTGCAGAACACCCTAATCTTCTTTCTCATTCATTTATATATGTGTTTGAGTATTGTACATAACTAGGGTAAAGGCACAGTGACCTTTAACCCCCACAACCTCCCACTTAAAGGACAATGTGCCTTTAAGGGAGAACAACCAGTAAGCATACTATCCAATGCCCATCAATACATGACAATACTCAAACCGCTGACTAGGTAGACTCTTCGTCAACATATCTGCAGGGTTATCATCTGTATGAACCTTGACAAGCTCTATGCGCCTGTCCTCAAGTACCTCCCTGATGAAATGGTACCTGACCTCAATGTGTTTGGTCTTTGCATGAAAGACCGGATTCTGTGCTAGCTGAATAGCACTCATGGAATCACTATGCAATGTCGGTACACCTGTATGAATCCCCAAATCTCCCACTAGCCGATCAAGCCATATAGCCTCCTTGCAACCCTCTGTGGCTGCAACATACTCAGCCTCTGTGGTAGACAAAGCAATGCACTTCTGTGCACGAGACATCCACGACACTGCACCACCTGCAAAGGTGAACACATAACCAGAAGTGGATCTCCTACTATCCACATGCCCTGCATAGTCTGAATCTGTGTACCCAAGTACACGTATGTCTCCTCTACCAAAGTAGATGCACATCTCCTTGGTACCCTTCATGTACCTCATGATGCACTTAACTGCCTCCCAATGCCTCTTTCCTGGATTAGCCATATACCGGCTAACCACTCCCACTACAAAAGCAATGTCTGGTCTAGTAGCTATCATAGCATACATAAGACTCCCAATTGCTGATGCATAAGGAACCTTGGCCATCATGGCCCTCTCCTCATCTGATTTGGGACTATTTGTGTGACTCAGTTTACATATGGAGGCAATGGAGTACTCACTGCCTTCCCCCCCTTCATATTGAAACGCTGCAATAGTTTTGTAACATACTCTTTTTGTGAAAGCCAAAGGAGTTTCCTACTCCGATCACGCATGATGCGCATACCAAGAATATGACCTGCAAGTCCCAAATCCTTCATATCAAAGGCCTCATGCAACTTGGGCTTTAATGCATCTAGCTCATAAGTATTCTTGCTAGCCAATAGCATATCATCCACATATAGTGCCAGGATTATCAGGCTATTATCCTTAGCCCTTTTAGTGTAGAGGTAGTGATCAATTTCACTCCTTCTAAAACCCTGGGACCGAATGAAAGCATCAAACTTCTGATACCATTCTCTAGGCGCTTGCTTAAGACCATAGAGACTCTTCTTCAGCTTGCAAACTAAATGCTCTTTGCCCTTTTCCTCAAAGCCTTCCGGCTGCACCATGTAAATTTCCTCATGCAAATCCCCATGCAAGAAAGCTGTCTTGACATCCATCTGCATAAGCTCCATATCCTCTGCTACCACTAGTCCAAGCATGCATCTAAGTGTGGTCATCTTCACAACCGGAGAGAATATCTCATCAAAGTCCACACCCTTCTCTTGCTTGAACCCTTTAGCGACAAAACGGGCCTTGTACCTAGACACATCATCACTAGTGACCTTCATCTTGTAGACCCATTTACATGGCAATGCTTTCTTTCCATGTGGCAAAGAAACCAAGTCCCAAGTCTTATTCTTCATAAGTGAACTCATCTTTGATTGCATAGCATACTCCCACTTGCATTGATCCTCGCACATCATAGCCTCTCTGTAGCAAGAAGGCTCCCCGCAATCAGTAAGCATCACATAGTCTACCCTTTGAACAAACCTATCAAGCGATCTTCTCAAGGGCATTTCAGCTTGCTGTCCTACCTGCATATCAGCCACATTTGGCTCATCATTTCCACCAATAGATGATCCATCATCTACCCTTGATTGTATACCTGTGGGAGTATTTGGTGGTACCATTTCTTGCACATTTGGTGCATGGACAGCTTGCTGTCTATCAACATATGCAGGTGGATTCACATCCTGGAAAGTGATTCTCCTCATTTCCACATCCCTCATGGGTGCCTTATGCATCTTCTTCTCATTGAAGACTACAACATGGCTACGTATGATCTTCTTTGCTTCTGGATCCCAGAGACGATAGCCCATCTCTCCACTTTCACTATAACCCAGAAAGATGCATTTCCTAGACTTAGGATCTAGCTTCTTTCGAAGCTCTTTTGGCACATGTGCATATGCCTCACACCCAAATATACGCAAATGAGAGTAAGAGGGCTTCTTGCCACTCCATGCCTCTTCAGGAATACCACCATCCAAACTCTTACTAGGTGATCTATTGATCACATGCACTGCAGTCTTCATTGCCTCAGCCCAAAAACCACCAGAAAGACTTGCATTGGAAAGCATGCATTGCAACCTTTCTTGAATGGTACAGTTCATCTTTTCTGCAACTAGATTTTGCTCTAGAGTACGAGGGGATGTGAGCTCCCTCTTAATCCCACATGTATCACAGAAATGCTGAAAGTCATGAGAGAGATACTCTCCACCATTGTCACAGTCCGTAGGCATTTAAGCGTTCTACCTGACTGATTCTCAACCAAGGCTAGCCATTTTTAAAATACCTGGAACACATCACTCTTCCGAGCTATAGCATAAGCCCACAATTTCCTAGTTGCATCATCAATGAATGTCACATAGTATTCAGCCCCGCCTAAAGACCATGTAGGCATGGGACCACATACGTTTGAATGCACCAAATCAAGCTTTTCAAACTCTTCCTTTCCCCTTCTTTTATGGGCTGATTTAGTCTGCTTCCCATAGAGACAGTGCTCACAAAATGCAAAATCAGAGAAACTCAAATGCGGTACATAACCCAAACAGCATAAGAGTTTCATTCCATTCTGGCTCATGTGCCCCAACCTGCAATGCCACAAAGAAGTGCTTGGTTGCTCGGTTATTGCAACAACATGATCAAATACCCCTGATACATGTAAGGGATACAAAGTCCCACACTTGGTACCCCTGGCTAAAAGCATAGAGCCCTTTTGAATTTTCCAACTCTGAAAGCCAAAAGTGGTGTGAAAACCAGCATCATCTAGCTGACCCACTGAAATAAGACTCTTGGTCAACTTAGGCACATGTCTCACATGTTTTAAAATAAATGCAGACCCATTTGCAAAAGAAAACTTTATGTCACGTGCATAGTCATTTCCAAGATGCACACAACCTGTCTTTCCACTGTCATAAGTGGAGAACCATTCCCTATGGGGAGTAACATGGAATGAAGCACCAGAATCCAAAATCCAATCCTGGGAATATGCATCATCTGAAGTGGTAAGCAACTCTGTAGATAAATTAGACATGAAGAGAACGTCATTGTCACTATCATGTGTGACTGCATTGATCTCCTCAATCTTCAGTTTTCCTTTGTCCTCCCTTGGACTCTCTTCCTTTTGATTTGCACCCCAATTTGCATTCTTTTTCTTATCCTTTTGCTCTCTTTTCAGCTTGTAGCAATCCTTTTTCATATGGCCCTTCTTGCCACAGTGGTAACACTCAATGTTCTGTGCCCTGGATTTGCTACAAGACTTCCCTCTTTCTTGGGACTTCCCCCTGAACTATGATCTGCCCCTTTGCACATTTAAGGCTGCATCCTGCTTGTTGCCATCCATAGACTTCCGTCTAACCTCCTCGGCCAACAAGCTACCCACAACATCATCAAATTTCAGTACTCCACCAGGTGCAGAGTTACTGACAGCTGTACGGAAGGTATCCCATGAGGATGGCAACTGACTTCAGAACATCATCAGAAAGGTCCTTAAGGACATTGCTCAAAAGAAGGATGCCAAACTGCACACCCCTTGAAGAAAGAGCATGGCGACTACAAGAACTAGAAGAAGCTGAAGGTGATGTACAAGCTCTCCAACTATTTGACATTTGTCATGGCATTCTTGTTTGCCTTGATGAACAACCTCATGCAACACCATGTCTCTAACCCTCGCCTGTAAAGATGGATGCGATATCATACCTCGACCAATAAGGTTTGGTTCTTTTAAGATTGTCTATGAGCTATTCTATGCTGAAGATTCTTCCTATATAGTGTTTCACAATACACCAATCACACCTACACTGCTATGTGTGCTTTGTGGATGTATCTTCACTTGATTTTCAGTTCAAGCTACCTCTTTCCATTGTTTGCCAATAGATAAGCCTCATTTCGCCTCTCTTTTCCATTTTCCAAGCATGGCTAACATTCCTATGTTCTGTGGTCGAGTTGAAGAAAATCCAAATGAGTATCTTGTGGCCTTCAAGCACCATTGTGTTTCTCTCAACTTTCTTACTGAAGATAGATGGTTGTTAGTTCTTCTCACATTTCTAGAGGGTTTGGCTCAAGTGTGGTATGAGAAGCAGGCCGAGGATGTTCGTAAAGTTGGCCGAGGTTGACAGTAGCTATGATTGAGTATTTTGGCAAAGAAGAGGAGCCAAAGAATGTGTACCTGCAAATGGCAAACTTGAAGCAGTTAGAAGGTGAGCGGCATGTCGATATGTGGATTGAGCAACCGTGCTCTTGGACCGTTTAATTGCCACGCAGGAGGACAACATCGGATTTTGAGCTAGAATGACTCAGCATGTGTTGGGCTACCTTGTAACAGGAGCAAGTGATGAATTCTGCCTCAAGCTTAAATGGGAGAATCCAGAGACCATGGTGCGAGCACAAGAGATTGCTCAAAAGTTTGACAAAGTTCAATCTGACCCTGCTTCAAAGAAAACGGTTGTCCCTCCGCAACCCCCTCAATTCTTGCAACAACAACCTGGGGGGTCCAACTCAGAGGCATACCCTCACCCCCCATCAGGGATGTATCCACCGCCTCCACCTGAAATGTATGGTCCTCTCTTAGATTCTTACCCTCAGCAAGGTGTATATCCTCACCCTCCGCCTGGAAGATTTCTCTAGCCTTGCCCATGAGCCCCCCTCCTTCCTACTCCCCTGACCCCTCCTACTAAAGAACCCGGAGTCAATGACCTTGCCAAGGCTTTGAATGATCTTCCGCTTGAGATGGTGGGCATAAAAAATAAAGCCAATCGCCCTCCAAGAGAACGTGCTAATGTTGTGTGCTACGAGTGCCACCAGAAGGGTCATTATTGCACTGAATGTCCCAATATTCCAAGGGTGAATCTTCTAGGTGAATCAGGGTGAATCAGGCACTGAGGATTCTAACATAGAGGTCCTTGACCTTGGGAAGAGAAGTCGTACCACCACTGACCCCTCTCCAAACTGTGGACTAGGCCACCCCAAGAAGAAGGTGTCCTTCTTAGAGCCCTCAGATGTTGAGATGGTAGACCCACCAACAGAGAAGACTAAAAGATCTCGTAGGAGTAAGTGGTCGCCCTCAAATTTTCCTATCGGCTCAGGGCAAGAAGACTATTTAGCCATTCAGGACCTTGCTCATTGGTCTCTAAGCATCACGCTTCCTCAACTAATAGCATTAAGCCCTAAGGTGAGACGTGAGCTACAGCAAGGGCTCTCAACAAGGAGGAGCAAGAAAAAGGGAAAGGTAAGAGAGATTTCTTCTATCTCTGAAGATGTTGATCGGCACCCGCATACAGTAGATGTTATCATAGATAATTGCTGTATCAAAAGTGTGTGTGTTGATGGGGGAGCTGCATGTAATATCATGGTGCCCTGTATTATGAAGAAGTTGAATTTGAAATGCACAAGGCGTTCCTCCACTCAAATCAAGGTATCAGATGGTCAACAACTCACCACCCTAGGAATCATTGAGGATTTGCCCATCAATGTCAATGGGTTGACCACCACCATTAATTTCTATATAGTGGACATTGAAGATACAGGCAAGAGTTACCCAGCCATACTCGGGAGATCGTGGTTGAGAAATAGTGATGCCGTCAACTATTGAAAGATAGGGCACATGTCTTTTGGGGCTTCAAAGGAGAAGATCTCAGTGCAACCAGGTGCCACTGAACCAGAAGAAGAAGAGGAGCAAGATAGTGATACTCTCTCATCCTCGATGACTGAGTCAATGGAAAATTCAGACGAGGGGGAGGACCTCTCAGAGGAAGAAGTTTACATGATGGGGGTGTCTCTGACCCCGCCACCCATGGAAAAGGTAATAGTTTTGTCCTCAATATCTTGAATCTACGCTTTCCCCAAACCTCACTCTGAGTGAGAAAGATGAGGTCCTAGAAATGTCCAAAGGTTTCCTTGAACTCTTTGCAACTAGCTACCCCCACCTTTGCCATGTGACTGCCATAGAACACAAGATAGAGCTAAAGCCTGATGCTAAGCCAGTGGCTTAGAAGTATTAAAGATTAGGGCCCCTATAGACTGACGCTTTGCGCTCAGAGTTGTAGAAGCTTGTAGAAGCTAGGTTTATTGTTTCGGTTCACAATATTGAATGGGTTTCACCAGTGGTAGTCATCCCAAAGGAAAACAACAAGTGGCGGGTCTGCAAGAAACTCAATGCGGCCACCAAGAGGGACCATCATCCTCTACCCTTTCAAGACCTCATTCTTGAGAAGGTAAGTGGTCATGAGATGTATACTTTCTGTGATGGTTACTCTGAGTTTTATCAAGTCAGAATAGGATGTGCTTAAAACCACATTTGCCACACCCTGGGGGACATTTGCATTCAAAGTAATGCCAATTGGCCTCACCAATGCTCCTGCTACCTTTTAAAGATTGCAGATGGTGTTTGCTTCTTATTTGGGGGTTTTCTTGGAGGTGTTTTTAGATGATTTTTGTATATTCTCAGCACATAAGGAGCACATCATGAAGGTTAAATTTTCCTTCCAAAGGGTCAATGATGTGAATGGTAACCTCAACCCTGATAAATGCACCATTGGAGCCACTCAAGGGAGGTTACCGGGACATACTGTCTCATCCGAGGGCATTAATCCTGACCCCAAGAATGTAGAAGCTATCCTCAAGCTCTCCTCGCTGCCAACAACCAAACATCAGGTACGCTCATTTGTCAATCTAGCAGGATACTATCACCACTTCATTGATCAATATGCTACTTTGACGTGACCCATGACTACGCTATTAAAAAATGGGGTTGATTTCTCTTGGGATGAGGATTGTGATCATGGGTTTGTACAAATCAAGGGTGCTATGGCTTTAGAACCAATTCTACGCAATCCTGATTGGTCAAAGACTTTCTATATCAATCCTGGGTTTGGTGAGCACACTTTGGCGGGTATTCTTCTCCAGTAAGGGGAGGATCGATTCATGTATCCCATTCGATTTGCTTCTTGACAATTGCTCAAAACTTAACGATGCTACTCTGAGGCTGACAAGCATGCCTTGTCTTTGGTGTTCTGCATTGAGAAATTTAAGCATTATGTGGCTGGGAAGTCCTTCATTATAATCTCTAGCAATGGTCTTGCAAAGCAGGTTCTTCAATGACCAAATCCCATGGGCCAGTTGGCCAAATGGTTGGCAGTTCTACAAGAATATGATTTTTCTTTCAAAATTGTAAAAGGGGGTTGTTCTAACTTGAAGAATACTTTGATTGATTTAGAGGAGAGCCTCGATGTAACCCTTGTAGCAGCCATAGAAGTTGGGGATCCATGGTATGGTGTTATCTACAGGTTTTTGATCGCTTTCTCCTTTCCTCTAGAAAGTAGTAGCTATAAGAGAAAGAAGATCCGTAGAGATAGAAGGTGCTACACTCTCTTTGATGGGGTGTTGTACCGTCAAGGCATGGATGGGGTGCTAAGACGGGCCATTGATGCAGATAAAGTACCTAAGGTATTGAAGCATTATCATGATGGATTTTGTGGAGGCCACTATGCTGGTGACTATACAGCTAAGAAGATTTTACATGTTTGGTACCATTGGCCGACCTTGTTCAAGGATGTCACTATGTATTGCAAAACTTGTGAACCATGCCAATTCTTTGGTAGGAAGGATTTGCATCCTGGGAAACATCATCCAGTGATGTCCATCCATCCATTTTAGAAGTGGGGAATAGATTTTGCCGAGCCCTTGCCCATGACTGCCTGCAAAAAGAAGTATCTTTTGGTAGCCACTCAATATGTCACTAAGTGGGCTGAAGCTATCGCCCTCCCCACTGCAAATGGTAAGGCAGTTTCAAATTTCATATTTGAACATATCTGCACAATGTTTGGGACACCCATGGAAATAGTATTTGACCATGGGAGTCCATTCTTAAATGAAGCAGTGGAGTTGCTTATGGATCGCATGGGTATTGATCATCGCACTTCTAGCATCTATTATCTAGCATCCATGGGACAAATAGAGCGAACCAATGGCCTCCTTTGTAGATCCATGGGAAAAATGGCCACAAGTTACAGGAGCCAGTGGGATCAGAAGGTCACTGAAGCCAGGTGGGCTTACAACATCACCCATAAAACGTCTACAGGTCACACTCCTTTTAGTTGGTGTATAGTACTAAGGCAATTTTACCACTAGACATAGAGATTCCGGGGCACAATAATAGAGGATGACAGAAGATGAACATGTAGAGGCCAGGTTGGTACAACTTGAGAAGTTAGATGAAACCCAACGCCTTGCACTACATCAAACAGAGATCCAAAAGAATCGACAAAAGGCCTACTTGGATGCTAAGATTCGCAAGGGATGGGAAAGACACTTTGCTAAAGGAGATGTTGCGCTATGCTTTGACAATAGATTAGACCACCAAATGGATAAAAAGTTCCTTCCACTGTGGACTGGTCCATACAAAGTCATCAAGGAACATAGCAATGGGTTTGTACAAGTTCAAGACCTGCATGAGCCATATGGCAAGAAGGTGATCAACAAGCGTTATCTCAAGCCCTTCTTTGTGTATCACGGTCCCAGGCATGGAAATGCTGTGCATTCCCTGCTTGGGGGGGGGGGGGGGAACTATTATGGATAAATTTGACCAAGGTAAAAGGCATAAATATGTGTGTGTGCTTGTATGTGTGGCAATAGTATGATAAAATATGGTGTGCATAGGGCCCAGGGTTGAGGTGGCAGGGCATGACCATTGCCACCCTTCTACGTAAGAGGACCCATAAGGTGTGTTGTAATGATCCATGGTAGTAATATTATAAAATGTTAAGGTGGCATGGTTTCTCCATGTGCCGCCCCTCCACCTAGGCGGTCCCATGCCTGCATTTAGTGAGACATGGCCCAAGGACCATGGGAGAAGTAATATAAAATAGGTGGAGATGGATATTATATTGGATTATTCCCTCCATGTAGGATAGGCCCATGTGGGGGGGTGTATATAGTCTAAGAATGCAAGTTAAATAATGGGGAAAGTAGGATGAGGTGGCAAGATTCCTTGTGCCAACCCTCCACTTGTCCTCCTAGATGTTTGAACGTATGATAAAATTGGGAAGAGACCAAGGGAGTATCTTAGACTTGGGATATGGGGTTTGATTTATGTGGGAAAATGAGGCAAAGGGTTGTCCCACACAATTGAGAGTGCATACCCATCTAACCCACATGGGAGATTCCTCCGCACACACCATGCATGTGGTAGGATGCATTTATTGGGAGAGACCCCCTCTCTTGTCTATAAAAGGACGGGCTATTCCTTGATGTGACACACTCATTCTTGTAAAGCCAGCATGCTAGTATCTTGATTTCCCCCATCCTTCCTTTCAAATAAAGCATGAATCTCTTCCCTTGATGTCTCCATCTCTACATTCCACCTCCCATCATGTACATGCTCCTCTTTCCCCTCTCCCCTCCCCCTTGTGCCATAGTCTCCCTCTTCATTCCCACCCCTATTAATTCCTTTTCCCGACCCATGTTAACGCTTCTCCCCTCACGTTCCCTCTCCCCCATGGCCCCCGAGTGCATTTCTCTTTGTTAATTTCATGAAATTCCATGTCTTCTCTAGAAGCCCTATTGGGCTAAAAAGTTTGCCCAAAAGACAAATCATCAAGGTAAGAGAGAGAGAGAGAGAGAGAGAGAGAGAGAGAGAAGGATTTGAAGTAAAAATTTTAAGCCCAAATTGGAATCCAGAGGAGGGCGCCGGTGCCCTCCTCTTGATGCCAAATTTGGCATTAAAATTTTTATGAATTTTGCTAGGAATATCCAAATATACTCATGTTTGGTATCAAAATGATCAAAATATGTCAAATGAGCTCATTTCTCTTGTTAGTTTCATGAAATTTCATCTTGAGGGTGATTTTGTGCATGCCAGCTCTCCTTTGGAAGCCCTTTTGGGCTAAAAACTTTTGCACAAATTGGTGGGACAAAAAGACATAGACCCCTAGGGATAGAGGATCTACACATAGAACGAAGATAGAAATGAGAGAGAGAGAGAGAGAGAGAGAGAGAGAGAGAGATGCCATAGAGAGAGAGAATAGAGAGAGATGTCCTAAGTGGAATAGGTGGAATAAAATATGCTAGTTGCCAAAAAAAACTTGATCAAAAAACTCGCTTCCTGGCCTTCCCCGAACAATGGACATTTGACATAATGGCTAGAGTGGATCCATGTTTTGATCAAAGATCCAACTCTTAGAGCAACAACATGCTGGGTGTGCACCAATTAAGTGCCACCTCATGGCATGTTCTTGGTCGACCCCTCCAAACTCCCCCTAGATACTTTTAGGTTTGAATGAGACACTTTGATGCATGATTTTTGACCTTCTGCATGATGGGTGGTGAGAAATAAGGAAAAATGCATCACCGCTCATAAAAATGATATCCGATGGAGATGATAATTTGTACAATACTTAAAATGGGTGACATTGAGGCTCATGCAAAGTATGGGCATGCTACTTTGCCTTAAAGAGGGTGAGATTAAGGCCAATTAAAAGTATCATGTCCATCAAAGTCTTGCAAGTATGAATGAGACACCCTTATGCATAATCTTTTACCCTTATACATGACAGGTGGTGAAAAACAAAGAAAAATGTGTCCCCAAATATGCAAATGACATTTTATGGACATAAGACTTTGTGCAAACCTTAAATTTGGTTATATTGAGGCTTGTACAAAGTATGATTTCCATCAGAGACTCGCTCGCACGTTTTAATAAGACACGTCAATGTGTGTTCTTTTACCCTTGTGCATGATGGATGGTGTAATATAAGAAGGAATATGTCCTTGACCATGAAAATAATATATGATGGCCACAAATCTTTGCACAAGAATTACAGTCACTGATATTGAGGCAAATGCTAAGTATCATGCCCATTGGAAACTCACATTTTCGAATAAGACACCCCAATGTGCAAGTTTTCTGACCCTTATGCATGACGCGTGATGTGATATGTTTCACTTAGTTTAAGGTGGGTAATTTTGAGGCCTATACAAAGTATCATTCCATTGGATACTTACATATTCAATCAGTTACCTTGATACCCATTTGTGACCCTTGCTACATGATAGGTGGTGAAAAAACAAGGAGATTGCACCCCCGACCATGGAAATGACATCTATAGGGCATCATACTTTGCATAGACCTTAATGTCATGAGATTAAGGCTCTAAAAGGTATCATGCCCATCTAAGAGGTTGAGAGAAATAGGAAGAGACATGATATGCTCCCAAATTACTAAGTATTGCATTGCTACATAGACTTATATAGTTGAGGCCTTAGTCTAGTGGAGACAAGCTATGCATAGCTCTAACAACCTTGATCAAACCAAGGCGTCTAGCTATGGATGAAAAAACCCTTGGGGAGTAGTAATGAAAAAACTCAAGCTCTATATAAGTCTATGATAAAATTTACAATGAGTATAATGACCATCAAAATATGTGTAATATATATAGTGCAGTGCTTGTGATATAGCAATATACTAAGTTACAATGATTTGTGGTAATGGTGTAAATCCAAGATCATTTCTCAAAGAATAAAATTGAGCTTCTCCAAGCCCCTTATGGGTAATTTAAAACATCAAGCGATTGTGTTCCATTGTAAGCAGCGTTTGAGCGGCACATTCTATAAATTTGGGATATCGTGTCCTTTCTTATATGATTATGACAAAGTGAGTTTAGCCAATATATGGCTAATCCAAGAAAGAGGCATTAGGAGGTAGTTAAGTGCATCATGAGGTACATGAAGGCTACCGAGGAGATGTGCTTCTACTTTGGCAGAGGAGAGATGCATGTACTTGGGTACATAGATTTAGACTATGCAGGGCATGTGGATAGCAAGAGATCCACTTCTCGTTATGTGTTCACCTTTGTCTACCACAGAGGTCAAGTATGTTGCAACCATAGAGGGTAGCAAGGAGGCTATATGGCTTCATCGGCTACTTCTGGGAGATTTGGGGATTCATACATGTGTAACTACCTATAAATGTTGGAACAGTGATGTTGCATATGTCATCTCTCTCACCCATCTGCACAGGGATATCTTCGATGTCTTCGATAGGTGGAGAGGAATTTGTGAGTAACTCCCATTGCAAATGCAATGTCCAGTCTAGTAGCTATCCTAGCATACATTAGACTCCCAACTGTTGATGCATAAGGAACCTTGGCCATCATGGACCTCTCCTCATATGATTTGGGACTATTTTACTGACTCAATTTTAGATATGGAGGCAATGGAGTACTTACAGCCTTCCCCCCCTCCATATCGAAACGATACAATAATTTTGTAACATACTCCTTCTGTGAAAGTCAAAGGAGTTTTCTACTCCGGTCATGCGTGATGCGCATACCAAGAATATGACCTATAGATCCCAAATCCTTCATGTCTCATGCAACTTGCCCTTCAATGCATCTAGCTCATAAGTGTTCTTGTTAGTGAATAGCATATCATATGTCAGGAGTATCAGGGTATTAGCATTAGCCCTTTTTAATGTAGAGGCACGGATCAATCACACTTCTTCTGAAACCTTGGGACCACCAAATGAGAGTATTAAACTTCTGATACCATTCTCTAGGATCTCCACTTCGTGTATAATCGGGATCATGGAAAATGTCATCTTGATCGTTTGCCTATGTGCTTGCTTCCACTCTAGCACAATTTCTGGTGAAGTAAGCATAGCTAATTCATCGAGGAAACCTGAGAGTTATCTGACATGGACCAAGGTGCTCACCATGTACGAGAAAAATACAGCACCTTAATCACTGGGGACTATAGAGTTGCATCTACCACTCTGTCATGAGTAGTTTGCTGGTACTTTTTTGATCTTTTGGTGTTCAATAGTTAATTGTGCTTTAGGCACAGTAGGATTCTTTTATGTAGAAGGAAAAGTATGGCAATGATTAAAATGGTGTCAAATTTTTGTGTCTTTAAATTATCCTATGATTTCTTTAAACAATCGACCCACAACTAGTTACAGAGAGTAGATCCAAATAACTTAAATGCAATACATTTACCAAGGATCAAAGTCTTCATGATGGGTTGTCTCAATCTCATTGTAGTGATAGTTCCAACAAACATATATGGGATTCCACGATTGGAACTCTTCTTCTTGTATAGGATTCACTTTATGAAAAGGCTAGCATCTTTTACTCACCTTTATCCTATGACTACTCTTTTTACAATTTTGCATTCTCTCTCACTATGAATTATCCCTCTCTTTTCTTACAGTTCCATCTTCCTCAATAACCTCTTACCTATCTTTTTTACCACTCTTGCTATAAAGTAACCTATGTTTTTTCCCACTCTTGTTATAAAGTTACCTCACTATATAGTAGATCATTCTCGCTAGTATTAAAGACATCCTTGCTACAATCTCACTCATCACTCATATTTAGAATTTTGCATCACATTTTTGAATGTTTTTTCCTTCAAGAAATCTTCATAATGCTAAATTATATCTAGAATATAAAATCATTCGTGTCATATCACCCTGCATAAATTTTGGAAAGGATACATTTTTTGACTATTGTCAAAATTATAGAAATTTACTATACACCAAAGGATTTTCACTGATAGTGTTATTGTTTGCTTGGGTGTAGCCATTTTTGCAGAGGTTCAAAGATTTTTCTATATATAGGTATCTTGCATGACCCATAACTTATGCATTGCTCAATAGAATTCGACAAACTTTGTCTTCAAGTTATAGTACACATTCCAAAATTGAAAATGAAAACAAAAAATTATGGAATAAGGATTTGGAATGAGACCGTTAAAGCATTACAAGTGCTATGTTGCATGTGAAGCATGCATCTTGAAGACTATAGGATAGAGCAATTTATTTAAAAAACATCAAAATTTTGTTCTATACATATATGCAACCAAGTAATCATTCAAAAGTGCACTATGTGAGCTTATTCTCAACCCAAGGACACACCTACATGAGAACATTAGGCATGGGTTAATGGGCCTCCAATGCTATGCTAAATTGATGCATACCCATTTGAGGGCTCACTCCATAACTTTTTTTTGATTTGTTGAAAACCAAAATGGATTGAAAATTTGGAATCCAAACTAGTGGGACTACTGTATGGTAGTCTTAAAACATTGATGGTTGTTGGTATTGGTATCTAGATAGGTTTTATGGTATCCGAGCAAAAAACCACGAGCGGAGAAGTCCGAGCGAGCCTTTTTGCAACATGTTCCTATGTATATTCATTCAAGGAATCATATTGGAACACTATCACAGTGGCATATATTAAATACCAACTATATTTATTCAATTCTAATAGTACAAACTTTCCATGTATAGTGTTTAAAGAAAATGTTAAAACAGATCAAGGTCATTTGCAACCCCCCTAGAATGATACATTATCTTTCAGAACATTCATATGTTTAAATTCATTATTTTTTTCCTCTATTCTCCTGACACCCAAAGTAGACTATTCAACTAAGTTGGCCACTCATGTATGTGATTCCATCCATGAACAAGGTTTGAACATATTGCACAAAACTTTTACCAGATGTGGAAGTTTTGCCCAGTATATTCCTAACCTAAAAAACATTAAATCCAGATTATGAATCCATGATTCCACACTAAAAATTATAACCCACAAGCGTAATTTAAATTCTAAATTTCAATGAACCAATCCAACCAATAAATCTACGTGTGCACTTTAGCAAGTCATCTATATGTAAGCTGCCAAGTGATATTTTACAAACCACATGCAACAAGTTTACCAGAT
This sequence comes from Dipteris shenzhenensis, assembly GCF_047967505.1. NCBI lineage: Eukaryota > Viridiplantae > Streptophyta > Polypodiopsida > Gleicheniales > Dipteridaceae > Dipteris > Dipteris shenzhenensis. Next base: position 33,324,117 of record NC_141620.1, read on the forward strand.
GTAGGTAACATAACAAGCAAGAGTGACAATGTATGAAGGAAAAGGAATGCATATCATAGAATTTTACATTAAATAATGCCAACCAACAAAATAGAAGCTCAATATTGTTTCCAAAAGCCAAAACAGTCTGTACCTCCAATGTAGATTTTACTTGCGCATTAATAAACTCGAGTGCACCCAAAAAAAGTTTTCCAAACTATTGTCTCATATGCATAATGTCACAAAATTTCAGAATCAAAACGATAGCCAAAAATAAATATCATGTATGTGAGATAGCACCAATGTCTAGTAGACCATAAAGTATAACCATAAACTAATTCTCATCGGCAGAGTCATCCACAAATAAAGTCCGTCATCTCCTCTTCTCCTTCAACTCATAGTTATATGATTTGTTGTTCCTTTCCATGTGCATGGCCATACTCTCAATGTAAATTGGCAATTCACTTCAAAATGAAACTCTAGAAGTCCCTTACATGCATAAATGAAAGGTATTCATTCAAAATAAAGAACAACATTTTTTACTCACTAGTCCAATGGCATAGCAACATTGATTTCTTCCTCCTCAACATCGTCATCCATGAGCATATGCTGCTGTGTAGATGATCCCACACCTGCATAAATAGCATCCACCACTCCTGGAAGTAGTCCAGTACATATCTCTAGGTCATTGTTTATTGCCAAGTAAGGGTGACTAGAGTGGAGTGTAGCCCTCAATCCTGGTCCTATCCCTACCCCCATCTCAAGAATGGAACCATTTGGAGGACACAACATCTCCAAAAACATAAGTATGAATGCAGGACTCTTCTCAAGAGATCCATGCCATGCACCTCCCTTGCCAACTCTTTTGGAACGATGGACTGAAGGCAAGTAATGTGGAAGCAAGTTGCCATCTAAACTCATCCTCATCATGGAGGCCACACCCTTTGCTGATTGCATATTAAATGTGGGTCTTTGTCCTATCCTCCTCATAGCCATAGCATGGAAAACATAAGACTATTAAAAAAAGCATGAGTCAATTTCTATGTGATTTATGATACAGAAGTAGAAGCAAACATACATCTGAAGACTCACCTTCACACCAATCCCAAGTGTGTCTAAAATGCCTTGAGGTTCCATGCTTTGTACTATCCATCTGCTTGAAACAAAACAATATGTACCCTATCCTATAACCCACAAGACTTCCTGAAGTGTTCAACACAAATAAATTTACCTACAAGCCACCTTCATTTTTAATCTTACTGCATAGCCCTCCACAGTAGGCAGAGTAGATGGAGAACAAAAAACCAAAGTCCATTCATTATCATCCATCACAGCTATAGCAATGGCCAAGGAAGAGGAGATATGATCTTTTGTGATAACATTCCAAGGTGGAACCTCTACACCACCTGTAGCATACCCTGTGGGAAGATCCACAATGCAACAATCCACACTCCATGTGCATTGATTAGAGTTTCGTTTCTTCCCTTGTTGGTGTAGAAGTGCAAAAAAATCATGTAATTCTTGATATCCATCTGCAAGCTATGATTGCACTATCTCTTTGCCCAATTTGATATAGTCAAACTCCCATACCTTTACCCAACTCCTAGCTATGAGGGGATATTTCCAACATGGCAAAAAAGACAGTGGAACCCAAATAAATTCAATGGAAAAAGGCTTTCTCACTATCCCAGAGTCATCAACTTTCGGAGTATCTACAAACATAACGCATATCAAATGACAATACTAGACTAAACGGAATTAGAAAACTTCAACAAAGATGTTTCAGCTTACCATCTCCATCCAAGTCAGTATTCTTCCTTCTCCCTAGTTTTGCAGGATCAGGATTCCCTATATTTTCCTTTTGTTTCTCCACCAACATCTTTTGTTGCTCCTCTAGATTTTTACGCTACTCCTCGGTCATGTCTCTAGAGGATCAGATTTACATTGACCTTTCGAATGCCTTATCAAGAAACCCATGGAGCAAGTCAATCATAAAAAACTAGTTAAGAACAAGAGGCACATAAATAACCAACATGAAAAGTATACCTCTCTAGCATTAATGCCTCCTCCTCCACACACTTTCCACTACTCATCTCTATCCACCATGGACAATGCTTTCTCTCCCACTTTGAAAGCCTTATAGTTCTTTTGTAGTCATCTCCTCACGAAAGACTTTATGTGTGTACATGCAATATTTAGGAGGATTGAGCACTGTCCATGCCTTGCAAATAGATGGAATAGTCTATATCTTTTTTGTTTCCAGCAAATGAAGAATAAACCTATTCAAAACCCAAGTAGTTGAAAGCATAAGAACACTATGAAATAGAAATTCAAGAATTAGGCAATGAAAGATGTATGCTTACCTAAAAACAACTCTTCTGCTTGCATTCACAAGGTCAACCTGTTTTGCAGGCACGGTAGCTACAAACATGAAGGATGCAAAAGGCTCATACAAATCACTCCGATGTCTTGCCACAATATCCTCAAAATATTCGCATAGTGTAGGATGCTCTGGTAACTCCATAGGAGAAACACCAACAAAGGAAGCCTGAACCTATGACAACAACCTATGACACTCTTCAAGAACCTGGTCCATAAAAACTTCCTTTACAAGCCACCCAATGAAGGCATGGTCATTTGTTGGCATCCATAACTATTCTTTAAATTCAAATCAGACCCAAGTAAAGATAATAATGAAAGCTGCCTAGCCTTACTGCAAGAAGCAATGGCCACTTGATATAACTTGTCTAGTGTAATTTTAGCAGTTGTGTCTTCATATGGCAAGGACCATAATTTGTAAAACCAATCTTTGCCATGTGCAAGATTTATTATTGACAAAATCTGTGAAAACCACACAAAAGAAATTTAGCGTGACATTTGAAAGCAATGCATAGTAATACTAGACAAAGGGAAATGCACAAACTCACCCTGTGCACCTTTCTCCTGTATGTTTGAGTGACTGTTCTTTTAATCCCAGCTATTTTAACAACTCTTTCATCTTTATCCATTCCAGGAGGCAGCTTCTTACAAGCTGCTTCAAAATCAGATTTCCACTTGCCCTACAAAAGCAAGTATGCAGCAAAGCTATAATTTAAACTATATAGAAGAAGTGATGAAGCAAAAGTAGAAGGAAAGAAAGCATGAGGTAGAAAGTATAAGAACTCATAGCATAAACCATGTGACCAAGAATAGCCTGTGTGAGGGGATACCAAACCCTTCTTCCTTGACCAATCTCCTTTTGCCGTACAACCTCAATATTTTTATTTTCTTCTTCCGTGAAATCCTCTAGAAATACTTGTGCATCAAAACTAACAAGTGTACTTGTATGATGCAAGTAATCTTTAAGATTTGTTGTGAAAATTGCCTCCTCATTCAATCTGGACAATGGAATCTATTTTAGCATTAAAGTTGAAAATAGAAATATGTTCTTGAAACAACTAGTGGAAGAAAGAGAGATGATACTTACAAGTTAAACCTTTGTAAAGTTGCAATCAACCTCAACTCATTGTCAGGCTCTGGAGCTATAATATGTGCATGAATCCTGATATGCCTTACCTTGTTATTAACAAAGACCTCCCCAATGCTCTCCATCCATGAGGCAGTTCGATGGTTTCCCTTCCACACATATAACATCTTGTAGGACAGGAATTCCCATGCAGGAGTTTGTTGAAGCTCATGCTCAAACTCATCATTCACAGCATGCCAATGCTTATCCCATGAAGCTCTTATCTCATCATCCACCTCTTTGGTTGTCCCATTAGACATCCCAAGTGAAATAATAAAGGACCCCTTTGTGGGGACATATTCCTCTATCTCAAATGCTCTCTTGAGAATGGAGAGGTCATTCCTAAGTTGTCTCACCTTAGGGTTGATAAGTAATCTGCACAAAGGGATATGGGGAGGTACCATTCCTCTATTGACAGTTATGGACTCAAGAAAATCACTTCCAACATTACTATCCATTGATTCAGGGACAAATTCATCACCTTCCGTATCACCCTTAGCCTTTCCACTGTCCTTCTTGCTAGCAAACTCTTTCTCCACCGACATCTCTTCAACCTCCTCTGCATTTGGAGATTTGGCTTGTGTGTCAACAGATGTGGGGGATGGTGTTGTTGGTGCTTGCTCTTTTTTTTTGGCAGTCTTTTTCTTCTTACCACTAGCCTGTCCACCTATTGGAGATTTTCTCTTTCCTGATCTAGTCATAACTTCTAGCATACACAAAAGAAAATTGGATATTAGATCTCAGGCACCATTAATTTTTTATTGTACTTTGAGTAAAACCAAGCCATTGAATGAACAATGAATCAAAGAATGCAACTGACCAAAAGAGAAATACCTGGTGATCTTGGACCTTGGGCTAATACCACAAACAATTCAATTTCCAATATTCCAACCAATACTCTGCAAAGAGAGATTCAAGAAAGTCAAGAACATGTATTGACATAGGAGCATAAGAACATCAAAGAGCAACCATCGTGTGAGAAAAAACTAATGCACCATCCCCCTATTCCACCCAAATTGAAATTACAAAAGGAGAAATTTCTAAGGAGTTAGGACCTTGTCCCATTCCCCCCAAAAATTCAAATCATTAATATCCAAAATGAAACCTTGTATATATTGATTGAAGTAAAGTTAGGAAGAACTATTGACATAGCAACTAGATAATAATGAAAGTAAAGAGTTTACAGTTGTAGCATTTGAAGCAATGGGAAGTTACAAGAGTCTACATCTAGTTGCAAATATCTACAAAAGAATATACTTGCACATATCCATGTGGCTGATACACCCAGAATGAGACACCAAGAATGACCATCCAAGTGATCTTCAACATGCTTGGATGTTATTGATACAAGTCTCTCCCATATCATATCCGCCAGCAGAATAGGGTGGGAAGGGCATCAAGGATGCATAGTGTTTGCATAGTAGAGAGGGCACATTCATTACAAAGTGCTGTGCAGGAAGCAAGAATACTAAAACGGTGTTGCCTCTCCCCTCTTCTGCTGGCAGAATAGGGAAAGGAGGCCATCAACTTGAAGCCCGATTGGAAATTATTAGATGCACTAGCCAGATGTGATGTAGCCTCTAAGTGATATAGTGTTGCCTCTCCCCCTATTCCTCCGGCGGAATATGGTAGGGAGGCCATAAACTTGAAGCTTCCATGTGATCTTTAATATTCTTGGATGCTTGAGATGCAATGAGCTTGAAGTATTCTTCAATATTCTTGGATGATTGAGATGCAAGTGATCTTCAATATTCTTCAATATCATGGCAATTCCCTAATACATCAACTTGAAGCTTTGGCATAGCTTCCAAGTGATCTTCTAGCAAAAGGGGACCTAAGTCAAATTGAGTTCATCAAAAGATGTATTCCTTTCATTAAAAAGACGTTTTAATTTATCAAATGCATTCAATAAACTATACGATTCCTATCAAGTGCATTCCAAAAACTATACAATCCCCTATTCCGCTGGTGGAATAGGGGGAGAGTGACATTAAGAGGTAGACTCTCTATCTCCTCTCCAGTGTTGCATACCTTCAAGGCCAGAGACCCTATCAATAGCATGGTAGAGCTCCCAACTCTTCAAATGCGCAGTCGGCCATCTTCAAGAAAGGCACATCCATACAAGCCCAGACAACATCCAAGGCTCCAACTCTGTGAACAAATCACAACCAATGCTCGTAGCTCACTCTCCATGGCCAGATCCAAAACTGTGTGAAAGCTCCACCACAACCAGCCCGTCCATCAACGACTTCAATATCCGAGACTGTAGTGTTGCCTCCGACAAGCAACTGACTGAGTACCTCCATCGGTAACTATCCATTAACGATCCCTTGAAGCCGCTATCTATAACAAGCAAGACGTCCTCCACCATGGCTCTTCCAATGCAAATGCAACAACCGACCTTCAATGTCCTTGAAGGAGGCAAGTGGCCCTAATGCAAATCCCCTATTCCGTTGGCAGAGTAGGGGGAGAGAGAGACTCACAAGGTTAGCTTTCTTTTATTTTATGTCCAATAAAAGCAGAACCCCGCAGAGGCCATGTGATCTCTGTAGAGAAAGGTGGTGATTATACAAAGGGGAACAAAAGACAAAGAGAAGCAAACAAACAAAAGTAGCAGCTTCTTCACCTTTCTAAATTTTCTATGTAGCCTGCAAATGACAGCAAACGTTGGATATATATCGATGTCGGGCAGGACTCTAAGCTGTAGCGACAGCATAAACTATTGTGAGACAAAATGAAGAGTCCTCTTAATGTCTCTCTCCCCCTATTCTGCCAGCGGAATAGGGGAGATAGAAGCTATTTCTTCCTACCATTCTATGGACACATCGTCCATCTCTTTTTTGCTTATATAATCTGAAACTCTTTTAAACGTTTGCTCATATAGAAAACGGTGGACTAAGCTTGCACACATTGATCGACTGCAAAAAGAGAATGGACGATGCCGCATCGTCAGAACTTTCTCTCTTGCATCGTATAATATACTGCTCACATTGTGATCAAAAATCCGAAACCAATTTCTTTCGAACAGTATTGACCGTTAAAGCATTACAAAGTGCTTGTTGCATGTGAAGCATGCATCTTGAAGACTATAGGATAGAGCAATTTATTTAAAAAACATCAAAATTTTATTCTATACATATATGCAACCAAGTAATCATTCAAAAGTACACTATGTGAGCTTATCCTCAACCCAAGGACACACCTACATGAGAACATTAGGCATGGGTTAATGGGCCTCTAATGCTGTGCTAAATTGATGCATACCCATTTGAGGGCTCACTCCATATATCAAATTTTACTGACATGTATCGTCGGAGGGGGGAAAATCGACAGCTAAAATTTCACTACTCCTGCGAATTTTGAATTTTCACACCTCCCGCCTATCAAATCTTAGAAGATTAAGTACCTGCAACATGCGCCGCCCTACAAATTCCCTTCTACCTGCATGCACCTCGATGTAACCTTGCACAGACTTTGGTTTGCCATTGTCTTCTTTCGAGTGAGTTGTCTTCTATTCTTTGCTTGCCTCACCAACTAGGTTCTTTGCTTCTGGATTGATCATGGCCATGGTGTCAAAGGCAGAAGGAACAGATTGCGTGTCGAGGAAAGTGTTGGCACAATATCGAATTGACAATGGAAGACACTTTTGCAACATCTGCAAAGGGAGAAACAATGAGAAGAAAGAAGACTCCTTGTAGAGCAGCAGCAGCAAGAAGCAGTTGCATATTCACGCTTGCCATTGGAGCGAAGAAGATGAGTTGTGGTATCAATGTAACATCAGCCATTCAACCGATTACCAATCTTGAGTCTTCACAAGATTTAGCCTACACCCTAAAGTTCATAGAGTAACAACCCTACCAACACCTCGGGAGATGCATGCCCAAGAGGCGATGCTCTCTAACCTGAGAAATGGCCTACAGAAAGTGAAAGGGGTGCATAGCTTAGATCAACTAGCTGCAAAGAGGGTGACATTAGCTATGTTGGTGTCCCCTAAGACAAAGGAGAAATGGCTTGGGCACATAATGTCGAAGATGTTGTCAATCAGAAGGACAAATGTGGCTCCAACGGTTGAACATAGAGTAGAAGCAATGCACAATCATCTTGATTTGAGAAGTTTGTGGGCTTCAACAGAATGCAAGAAAAGGAGAGATAGCCTAAGTGCAAAAGTCACTGCTACAGTGATGACGTTTTGGCACAAAAATATGAGAGTCTCTCCAAATATAAAGGGCATCTGTAAGAAGCAGACAGGTTGCAAGATGTTTGAGGAGCACATCATACACATGCTAGATACAACGTAGGTCAGTAGTGCCTAAACCAGCCCAGTGGTTGTTTGTGTTTAAGCTTTAGGGTAGCTTACTTGTTTCATTTCTTAAACCAAGCCTAGACTAAATGTGATTGTCCCAAACCAGCCCAATAGTTGGAACATCATGCAACCGTAGGATGGTTTAGCTCAATCGCTAGTTATGTGATTATCCTAAATCAGCATGGTTGAACATACATTAGTTGTTGTCTAGCTTGGTGGCGTGGTTGAGCAAAAATTAACATCAATATATTTCACAATATATTGTTATTTTACTAAACCAACCCGGTGGTTGGAACATCATGCAACCGTAGCTACTTCAGCTTAATCACCAGTTATGTGATTGTCTTGAACCAGGGTGGTTGAACAGAGTTGTTATTGACCAACCCAGTGATTGAAATTATTGTGTTTCTTAGTACTTAAATTTGTTAAATTTAATTTCCTGCTATTTGGGTCATATACCACTATTTCTAGACCGGGATGGCTTGGACTTAATGTGATTGTCCTAAACCAGCCCAGTGCCAATTCACGAGACAAACAGCAAGCGATTACCAACATAAATTGTGAAATTCAGAAATGAAAAGAAATATATTGTTACTTTCTAATGGTGAAATTCCGAAATGAAAAGCAATATACTTGTTATTGTCTAATATGTGAAGTTGAGACTGTCAGGCTAAACCAACCCGATGGTTGAAATTGTGTTGTCCTAAACCATCAAGGTGGTTGAAATTATGACTATCCTAAATGTGCCCTAAACCAGTGTAGTGATTGAAATTGTGACTATCCTAAACCAGCACGGTGGTTCAAATTTTTTTTGCTTCATTATATACTTTAACTAGACTGTGTTTTGTCTTATTTTAGTAGTAGCAAAAAGGGGGCTCAATGTTCTGTTGTTCCCGCATGTTGGGTCAGCAGACGGAGTTGTATCTCAAGTTTATGGATCAGAATGCAAAATTTTTATTGGTGGGCAGAGGAGATTTGAGCATTGTTAGCCCTGGTATGTCATGATACTCAAAGATAGAAATGTTTGTTGTTAAAAATACACATAGACTTTGACCTGGCCCGAAAAGCAATGAATGACTTGAGATTTGATCATGTTGGAGAATTTCTCCATGGGGATCGATGCCCATGCCTCCTCGATGAATGCATAGTCTGTAGGCGACCTAGATCCTCATTGTGTGTTGCAAGGGAGGGCAAGTTTTGTAGCCTAAGGTCTTTGTGGGATCCAGTGGTCTATCTAAAGAGAGACCATGAGTGGCACAGGATTGAATGCATTCGCAGCACATGCAAGTATTGCAGTTTGAAGCTGAAGAAGAAGACATTCAATGTCTATCCAAATGAAATGAGATAAGACAACCATGTTGCTCTAAAATGGAGGAGATTTGAAAATGTCAATGTTGAAGGATTTGATAAAAAGAGATGGCTATTGTCATACAAGAGCACCCATCCAAGGGAGATTGTAGGTCATGTGGTTCAATTTATCCCAAAATATGTGCTTCACAATTTCATGGTCAGCTGCCAGGATAAGCAGTTCAAGACGTGCCTTGCCAATTTTCCCCGTGACACTATTGTATCTATCATAGATTTTGCTGAAAATTATTCATTTCAAGAACAAGATGAGATACAAAGTACTCACTAGTACAACAAGTAGATAGCAATGCTTGCGCATATCACATACAATCATTTGCTTGATTCTTTCACACTTGATGCCAATCTTGTTGCTGACTCATAGGAGTCCACGTCAATGCAATGCATGTACCATTTCTACATTTCAAATGATAGGGAACATGACACCTTATTTGTGTAACATGCTTTTCTATTGCATTGAAAATGGCTGAAAAAGGAAAATACCCACGCAAAAAATATAAAACAACATTGGGTGTGGTCAGATGGTGCTGCCTCTCAATTTAAATTAGCCTCTAGATTCTACTTCGTCTCAAGGTTCAAATCCTTGACCGGCGGTCTAGACATGATGTTGAATTTCTTTGGGTCTAGCCATGGCAAGGGTGAACATGATGGATGCGGTGCTGTTATTAGACAAGCCCTGTTTAAACACCAATTAGCATGCCCTCAATAAAAACTCAATGATTCCCATGATATTGTAACATGACTTATAGCCAACCTCTCCATAAGCGCGCATTCAACATACAGTAAGCAAAGTCCTAAGAATATTGTAGTATGTAGTCTAGTGTTTCGTGAAGTGAAAGTGGATGAAGTGCAAAGGAGAAGCTGGCACAATTGCAAGAAAATTAAAGGAGTTCGTGCTTTGCACAGCATATGGGGATTTTCAAACAATAAAACTTTCTTGTTTCTGCAGTGCGTGCATCATAGGGGATCATGACAATTGTGAGTGACAAACAATGGAGAGACAAACGACTCACCACACTTTGGGGAGAGTTTCTATGACCTCACTGACTATCTGGAAGAGGGGGATAACTTTGGGGTTGTCTCACAGCATTAGGGGAGAACGAGGAAGATGAGCCATACTTTCTATTGCAATGCACAAAACCTAAGCACAAGGTTGAGGAAAAATTTAAGAATAATTCGGGAACAACTATGAGAGTTTGGATGTAGTAGTTAGAGCTTTTTGATACAAAAAAACATCCAAGAGAGGCCACAATTACAAACTGCTACATAAGAGTCCACAAACGTGTGTACTCTCATCTAGTAAGAGCTATTAAGTCCCAAATGCGACTTGTGCCACAACGAAAGAAGGGCAAGAGTGTATTAAAATTGGATTTAGACACACATGAGCACATCTTGGGGTGTCTTGGAGCAGTGGACAAGGACGACTGAGATAGTACTAAGAAAATGTATGTAGTCTCATTGCAAGCAAACAATATGTCCACTTGGCCTAGAAGATGAAATTTGTATTTGAGACTATGCTTCTTTTAAGTATATCACAAACAACCACCGTGCTGGTTTTATTAAATTATATATGTAAATCCCAAACGGTAAATCTGATGCTTGTTTTTAGTATATCCCAACAGCCATCGTGTTGGTTTCCCATGAAAAATCCACACATCCTACAAATCCATTCCTCTCATAAAATAATAGAAGCAAACCACCGTGTTGGTGGTTGTTAATATCCTAGTGCAACCTACCACCATGCTAGTGATAACTTATCCTACACTACTACCATGCTATCTGTACACTACTGCCATGCTATCCTAAAATTTATTGCACAGTGCTATACTAAAATAGTCCCCTTAGACTATTTATAATTTCTTTAACCATCAAATTTCATCCCATGTGTTACATCAACCATAATCCCAATATTGTTTGATGTGGTTACGGTGAAGCGGGAAACCAAAGGGCTCAATAGTTTTGCATTAATATGGAGTGCAATATTAAGGCCTAAAGGGAAGTCAGGTTCTAAGGTCCATTATGGACATGTGCCACTCAATTGGGCTCCAAATGGCAAGCACTGGGTTCAAGGGAGACTCTAGCGAGAGGCTCCACAAAAGGAAGGAAGGACAGGGAACTCAGAAGAGAGTTTACAGATGAATGCAACAGGAGCACTCGACGAATCATGGCTGGGTGGCGAATCAGATTTGATCCCTCTTTATGGTGATGTTATATTGGTATCAAAGCTAGAAGCTTGGGTGGAAGATCTCGATAGTTTATTACACATAGTTAATTCAGAGGAAGGAAGTTCAAGGAATAATCGTCGTGGTGGTTTATGGAGGCCAAAAATTCGAGATGGATAGTGGGACTGTGAGAATTCTACCTTGCACACTCTGTGCAGTTCTAACAACCTCCTTGAGTCCTCACGTAGAGACAATAAATGGAATATAAAGGTGCAAGTTAGTACATTGTCATGAAGGAGTCGGCTACCATCATCTTTATCGTGTATTGTTAGGGAGGCAATGGGACTACGGGAATCAGGATTCACTATGACAGTTTTGGCTACCTGGCTGTCCTACATCTGTCTAGTAATACTTTAGAGTCCTAGAATCTCAGAGAGTTAGAGCTTCAGAGGAGTGAGACGAGTCAGATGACCATCATGCGCACATGCGTTTGCGGAGCTCTAAACGAGGTAATGTAGAGCACTGTGTAGCGAAAACTTTGGAGAAATGAAATAAGTCTTGGAGGAAGATGAAAGCCGCCGTTATCATTTCATAAAGTACATTGCAGATTCTGTCATCACGTGAGCTATGCACAGACAAGAAAGCTTGGATTGCCACATCATTCATAGTTCTAAAACTTTGGGAAAAAACCACATCATCCAAGCCTTTTAAGCCCTCTCATTTTCTAAAGTTCTTTTTCAAGCACCAAGGACTTTAAAGGCCATTTTCATCTTTCCTAAAAGCCCATAACTCTTCCAACCTTCTTAGCCTCTCCGAACTCAAAGAAGAGGAAACTAAAAGCAGGATTTCAAAGTTCAAGATCAAGGAAAGCAAAAGAGCGGGATCGGGAAGCGAGATCGTGAATTAAAAGTGTGCAATTTTTGGAAAATACATGTCTTTAAAATGACAACTCTAGAAAGGGATGATATGATTAGGGAGGCCGAGGAAAGGGCTAGAAAGGGAAAAACAATAGTTGGAGAGGAAACACATGAGGAGGTACAAATTGAAAATCAAGAGGATAACATGGAAATGGAGGACATAGAGAATGGTGATGATGGAAATCCGTATATGGAATTGTTAAACTCGAAACTCAAATGCAAAATATAGAAACACAGCTAGGAGTTATTAATGATACATTGAAAATCCAGCTGAAGCTATAACTAAGAAAGCCGATTCTCAATCGGTATCTATTACTGGAAAATCACGGATTCCTCCTAATCAAGTTGAGAGGTCCACCTCTCAACTTAGAGAAACCTCGAACATCCTTAAGGACTTGAAACCGCCAATTTTAAATGGGGAAGAAAAGGAGCGTAATAAAGATATTATTAATACGTTCTTGCAAAAGTGGCAAGACTTCCACCAACTCATGAATACATCTCTTGAAAATCAAGTCATGGAGGCAAGTCTTTCCCTTGGAAATAAAGCCTATAAATGGTGGATGAGCCTCAGGGAGAGTATAGAATTCCTAGGTATTGGAGTGAGTTTGAACAAGCCTTCCTAAAAGAGATTTTGCCAGAAAATGAATTAGAAAGAGCATGGGAGGCTTGGGACAAATGTACTATGGGTAAAAACACTCTAGTCTAGTACATAGCAAAGGATAGGGAGTCAGTCCTTAAGCTGAAGGGAATTGATGAATTCCAAAAGATAAGGGGTTTTGTGAGAGGTCTCAAAGACATAAGGCTGAGGTGAAAAGAAATTCTCCTAAAACCTTCAAGGAAGCCATTAAGTATGCCCAAATATACGATGATACGATGGGGAAATTCAGAGTTGGAACTTCAGAGCAAACAAGTTTTGTTCTAAAGTTGAATAAATTTCCCAATTCGAAAAGGAAGGGACACTTTAAGAAGGAGGTTCCTCAGGCACCACCTAAAAAACCTCAAACACAAAATTATCCTCTCTTGAAGAAAGAGGATTATGAAAGGGCCAAGCAAGAAAATCTTTGCTTCAAATGTTTGGGGAAAGACCATGCTGCTTGGAACTGCCCTAAAAATAAACCAGCAGGAGCTAAAGTCCCAAATAGACCTCCACAAAAACAAGTGCATGTGGTGCAAGTGTTTCCGCTTCATGGTATTGAAAACTGTATTGAGGTAGAGGTCTATCATGAGGATAGCACCCACATGTGATGTCTATCATCGTCAATGTGGTAGCCCACCTTTGGTCCTCATGATTTAATGAGGATGCATGGAAAAATTAAGGGCAAAGAGTAAGAGTGATGGTCAATGACAATGCAACACATACTTTCTTAAACTACTCATTAGTTAAGAAGTTAAAATTGCCTGAGAGTCCCAGTGCCCATAAATATGTGGTCTCTTTGGTGAAGGTAGTGATAAAAAAGTTTGGGACACCATGATACATGGTGTAGAGGTGGATATTCAAGGTTATCATAGGATGCCTTGGATTTCCAAATCATGCATCTCGACCGAACATATGTAGTGCTTGGTCGAGATTGGCTATATAGTCTTGGGCATAGCTTATAGTGGAGTTATCTTAATAACTCCATTATGTTCAAAAAAGAGGGTAGAGTCTTCCAGATTCAAGGAGAACATGATGTGCCTAACTCTCCTCTTATTTGTTCGATGGAATTGGAACAAGTACTACACTAAGAAGAATGTGAGGTATTCTCTGTGAACTTACTTTTATTGGTGATTTTATGTCTTCTGCATCGGAAAGAAGTAATGTTGTTTTTGATAATGTTAAAAGTATAAATCTTCTTTCAATGATTTAATGTTTGAATTTAACTTTAGATGTTTTTCAGTCTGATTTACCTGATGGTTTACCTTCTGAGAGAGAAGTAGATCATAAAATAGATTTAATTTCTGGATGTATCCTTGTTTGTAAACCCCCATATAGGCTTAGTCAAATGGAGGAATGTGAGGTTGAAAGATAGCTAACATAATATCTTAGGAAGGGCCAAATCCAACCAAGTAGCTCACCTTGCTCTGCACCAGTTTTACTGGTAAAGAAAAAGGATGGTACTTTGTGTTTATGCGTAGATTACTGAGCACTAAATAAAATCACCATAAAAAATAAGTATCCTATGCCTTGCATTGATGAGCTCTTTGATCAATTGCAAGGGGCAAAATACTTTATTAAAATTGATTTAAGATCAAGATATCACCAAGTACGAATTAGAGAAAAGGATGTTCGTAAGACATCATTTCGTACTCGGTATGGGCATTATCAATTTAAAGTAATGCCATTTGGATTACCAAATGCTCCAGCAACTTTCATGACACTTATGAATAGTGTCTTAAGACCATATCTAGGGAAATTTGCTGTAGTATTTCTATACAATATCCTTATTTATAGTAAAACTAGAAAAAAGCATTAATTGGAACATTTGTGAAGAGTGTTTCAGCTGCTTAGACATATCATTGCAAAAGAAGTGAAATACTTGGGACATCTAATATCCTAATAAGGGGTTCGTATGGACCCTGAAAAGGTAAGGGCCATATTGGAATGGCCACATCCTACAAATCTAGAAGAATTACAGATATTCTTAGGTTTTTCAGGATTCTATAGGAGATTCATCCAAGATTACGCTAGGATTGCTGTTCCGATGACGGACGCGAGCTTAAGGGGAAGGGAAGCACCTTCATATGGGATGAACCTCAAAAGAGAAGGTTTGAAAAATTAAAAGTAGCTATAGTGGCAGCTCTTGTCTTAAAAGTAGTGGATCCCAATGAACCATTCGTGGCTGAGATAGATGCCAGTGATTTTGCTGTTGGGGTGGTACTTATACAAAAAGGTCGACCAGTAGCTTTTGAAAGCAATTGAGCTACAACATCTACTTTCTCGTCATAGATAGCGGTAGCAGTCAGGCACATTTGCTCTGTCCATGACTTGGGCAATGGCAAATGGCATTCCCTACATAGCGATTTTGTATACACCCCAAAGAAAAAAATATGCACAGTGTGGTAGCATGTAGGCCATAGAATACAGCAGTCATCTATGATGGGGGTATGGCAGACCATGCATTTTCGACCTTGCAGCATAATAAGATAGGCATCCAATTTAACTACTGTGGCCATCAATACCACAGTCTTGCTCTATACATGACAAAGTTGCTTCTTGATTCCTTCGTTCCTCATCCTCGATGTTCTCCTTCACTTTTTGCTCACTCTATGTAACAGCTTCATCTGAATCCCTTAGCATCTATTGAAGCTACTTAAATTGCTCAAAAACATCTTCATTGGCCATTTCCAAGACTTCCACTCTAGTTTGGAAATCTCTCAAGATGACGGAATGCTTTCATAATTGTCGAAAGCCATGACAAGCTCATGCACTTATGTTGAGATATGGTGCCATGAGCACATAGATTAAAGGGAAAAGGTATGTGATAAGGAATG
The DNA here is from genome assembly GCF_047967505.1 of Dipteris shenzhenensis. NCBI lineage: Eukaryota > Viridiplantae > Streptophyta > Polypodiopsida > Gleicheniales > Dipteridaceae > Dipteris > Dipteris shenzhenensis. Next base: position 33,339,819 of record NC_141620.1, read on the forward strand.
TATTAAAGTAGCCACCCTAAGATGTGGACTACATGATGTGGAGATGTGGATTGAGGATATCCACAAGGAGAGATGTGGATGAGAGGATCCCATATGGTTGACTATTCAAAGGGCACTCTCTTTATAAGAGGCCTATCATGTATTGTTGAACATACATTGCAAGAGATATAGATTGCTATTTCCCTCTCATGTCTTATTCAGTGTGCTTTGAGCCTCCATAGTTCTTATGCTCATCTAGTCACAATAGCTTAGTGGTGATCATCTGTTTTCTCTTTGTCATGGTATTAGAGCTTTGGGTCATCCACTAAGTCTACTTTGTAGATAAGTGTGTTTGTATATTGTTGTTTCTCATTTTTGGTATGGCTAGTTGAGAAACAGAAAAAGAAAAAATGGCACAATAGTATTATCTTTAGGGAGAAAGGATTGATTTGTGAGAGTGTGAGATTTATGTCCATTCTGTTTGAGTAAGTTTTGAATGGGAGAGATTCTCACTCTATGCAATAGAGAGAGATATCGGGAGAGATCATACATTTCATGAGTGACTTTGAGATGTTCGGGTGGCAATCATCTGTTTTCTCTTTGTCAAACAGTGTTTCTAAAAAACAACTCTCACCGTGGCTGCTACAACTTGCTCCACTGTGGCTACTACATCTTGCTCCACTGTGGCTACTCTCTGCATCCTTCCTGGCTTGGAGAGCTGCCTCATTGTCTTCTCCACCCGGCTGCTCTTTGTCCCATGCTTGGGTTGGCAATTAATTATGAGCCACCGCAGTGGCCGCCGGCAATTACTCAACTTCTAGTGACCACCATCAGGCTTGCATGCATGACTACTACGAGTGCAGTAAATTACCAGTCACTAGGCTTGCATGCTCAAGAGAGTACTCGAGTGCATGGTAATGAGGGATTAGAGGTGATTAGGCTTCATGATTTACTTTTGTGGGAATTACTGCCCGGTGGTGGTTGGCTGTCATCAGCCACATCTATCGTGTCTATGATTCCATCGAGCTAGCAATTAAAATTACTAGCCACTGGACCATCGGGCTTAAGCATGCATGATTACTACGAGTGCACTAAAAATTTCCAATCACCACCAAGCTTGCATGCTCAGTAGAGTACTAGTCTAGTGCATAGTAATGAGTGATTACAACCATGTCTGTCGTGGCTACGATTCCACCGAGCTAGCAGTTAAAATTACCAATCACCGCTCACCCACCATCGGTCTTTTTAAATCATGCATGATAGCTATGAGTGCTTTAAAAATTACTAGTCACCAAGATCACATGCTCATTAGAGAACTAGAGTGCATGATAATGAGTGATTAGAGCTTCATGATTTACCTTTGTGTGGTAATTACTGCCCGGTGGTGGTGGCTCTCCTCAGCCACCTGTATCGTGGCTAAGATTCCATTGGGCTAGCACTTAATTACCAACCACTGGAGTGGCCTACTCACCCACCACATGGCATTTGCTTCATGATTACCATCCCATATGGGGTGGGGCCTAAGATTCCACCGCGTTGGCCTGCAATTAATATGGATGGAACCCTAAGCTCCAGCCACCACAGTGGCTCAAACTTTATAATATATATAAGATCCTTGGCATTTGGCATTTTACTACGTTGCTCTCATCCGCCCTTTCTCTGCTACTTTGCTCCACACGCTCTGCTACTTTGTTTCACACCCCTCCAGGAGTTGTTTTTCGCTCATGCTCTACTTTGCTCCCCGCTCCCTCTCCAATTCTCGTTACTCATACGCTTCCTTACTCATCTGCTGCTCACCCACTCATCTTCACCATGCATACTACCACCCCCCTACTCGATGCTCTATGGTCCCAATGTTATCTGCCTTCTCATATAAGGTGATTGCGTTACACTCACCTGGAGTAGAAATACTAGCACTAGTGGAGACCCCTCGTTCCCACACTCGATTCCCCACACATCTGCATGTTACCACCTTAGATGACATGCTCACATAGGGGCTGTGCTGTATGTGTTCCCCCTAGATGTCGACAAAGGCCTCAGTATTTTTAGGGCAGAGTACTCTCGACTTGTTGGGGGGGCCGTAATCTGAGTCCTGGCAATGTGCATGGTCTTCAGCCTCTCCATCGTATCCTCCTTTGGCTCCCTAAAAATTTTTAATGCAACAAGCTAGATTGGCAGAAAACTAAGTTGTACGAATTCCCTCTTGTTTAGACGAGGCTCTCAGCAATGGCTGGATGTAATCTTTTAGTCTCTAAGGCTCTCAATGATCTTTTGGCTCCTAGATGTAATGTTTTTGTCTCTACGGCTCTCAGCAATTGCTGAGTTTTTATTACATTTATGTAATCTCTTTTTGTTCAATTTGAGGCTCTCATTATGCACTGCTGTAAACTTTTATATTTTGAATGGTTATGGTCGCTAGCTGTAATCTTTTGGCCTTTAAGGCTCGCAACAATTGCCGAGTTTTTATAAATGTAAGATTCTCTGTTCAATTTTTACTTAGTATAAGTTGTAAATTTTTATATAACCTGTTATTGGACGTAGATGTATTGTAATCTCTTTTCCTAAATTTTCACTCGATAAATTATACTTTTGCTCTCATTTATAATTACTGCAATGAGGACTAAAATGCTAGGAAAGAAGGACTACAATTTCCTTAGTGTATGACCAAAATAGCGCTAAAATAACTCCAATGACCCACCATTGTGGTTGCATGGAGATACATCTAAAAAAATACAATTAAGCTTTCAGAAAATGCAATTGACGATGTGGCCCTTGAGGGGTCCCCTCTAGGAGCAAGGGCCATATCGACATGTATTATACAATATCCAAGATGCCACTAGACAGATTGGCATGTCAATATGGACCTTGTCCCTAAAGGGGACCCCTCAAGGGCCATATCGTCAATTGCATTTTGCTTGGTTACACAACGGAATACATTTTTGTTGGTACACAAATATATAACTCCAAGAACCAGTGCAATGGCTATCATAGATCTCCTATTTGCCAACGTGTTGGTCGTCATAGACCTCCTCCTATAATACGTAAAAATAAGTAATGAAGCTATAACTCCAAGAACCAGCGTGGTGGTCTCTCTAAGACTCCTCTAAGATAACCTTGAATTCTGGGCGATCATAGGTCGTCAAGCCAGAGACTGCGTTGAGGTGATGCTCAGAATGATAGATTGCATCTCATTATTATGCCAAAAACCAATGTGGTGGTCACTCCAAGCCAACCTATGATTTGCATGGGCTGCAGGCAAAGATGCGACAAAAGGCTGCACAATGACAGGTGGTCAAGCCAGAGACTACACTGCGACGGTGTTCATAATGATAGATTGCATCTAATTATTACGCCAAGAACTAGTGCGGTAGTCTCTCCAAGCCAACTTCAATTTCAATGATCTGCATGGCCTTGCCTGGTGACAAATGGAAAAGCTGCGACAAAAGGCTGTGCGATGATAAGTAGTCAGGCGGCTTACTGCGCTGCGCGAAGCAATGCAGATATGCCACATGTGCGTCGAGCTAAACAAATAGATTGTGTCTCCTTATTACACTAGTGCGCCTTCATGACGTTGGAAAAATTTTCAGCGAAAGTGCAAGTCCGTGCAAAATTCAAATACACCTAGAAGCGCATCACGTTGCGGCTCCAAAATGGCCCCGAAAATAGTTTCATGATTGGATACACCTAAGCAAACGTTGACCCAATACATATATCATGACTAAAAATACATGAGAACTACTAATCCCATAACAAAGACTCTACAATTGTTTGATTGTACCCAAGGTGTAGGAGGCAAGGAGGTAGATGGGACTCGGGGTGGGCAAGAGCGGGGAGGGGGGCTAGGGTCACTACTTGAAAACTATATATCATTTGCATTCAAGGTTTTTTTTCAAATAAAAAGAATCTTAAATATAAATCATAAGGCTTTAAAATGACCCCTTTTTCTATACAAACTTATGATTGTTTTCAATACCCCAATCAAAAAAGCCCTTGAGTAAAACTACTACACAAGCGGCCATTTTTGAAGCTTATTTTAGGTACTTAGAAACAATGCAAAAAAGATGTTTCATTCATAAAAGTAGTGGGATGTCACTAGCCATGTCACTATCGATATGTTCATTAAAAAAACGGTGTGTCAGAATTATCGATGGTGTTTGTATTAATATATTCAATGGAGCAGTCAATAATATAGTCCTTGGTATTGTGTGTCAATATAAGATGTGGTAATTTGCATCTATTCCAACGGTAATAATTTACTCACTCAACCCTTGACCTCACTTAAAAGGGAAACATTATCTGACAATTCCAGTAGGATTATAATAGAGCTTTAGATTTAGATGTGCCTTTCAAGGACAAGGGATGAAAAGGGAAGCTAACACTTCACCATTTCAAAAGGAGTAGATAATGTCACGAAAGCGATGCATCTGATTAGACGGGAGGGTAAGGCAGATGCGCAAGCTACCAAAGGCATCTTTGGGAGGGCTAGGGAGGATATAAGTGAGTCCCTCGGAGGTGATATAAGGAGGGCCAACATAGATGGGTTGACCGTAACCAAAGTTTGCATCATAAAGGGGTAAACGTGCCCAACTAACAACTCCAAGATTAGGGGCCTTGAAAGTATGTGCCCCACGCACCAAAGCCTTGAGATCAGGTTGGACTTGTAGATAGTCCACCGCAGACTGTAGGTACTCATCGTCCATGCGCACTAGCATGTCGCGCACTTGTTGAACGATAGTGGCGAGTGAGCCAGCGAGTAGCTCTCCAGAAATCATTGTCGAACTCATCGAGAAGATGGCATTGCCGCAATAACCCTTGGGTAGCGGTGGTTGGAAGCGAGAGCGACCATCGACGATTGCGTAGAGCTTGGTGGGCTGCTTTTCTGACAAAGCACGTGCAGTGCAGACGCAGCGCCACATGTGTGCCGCCAAGACCTCATACGTGGTAGGGGCAGGGAAGTCCTCGTGAGAGGCCACCTTCTTAAGCGCCTCCTGTTGCTCTTTAGTGAACACATACATCTCTGTTATGAGATCATCAACCTTCTTAGGATCATCACTCTCTTGTTTCAATAACTGAGGCGGTGTGTGATACTCCACATGCTCAAACCTCGGCTTCGGTGGATCCCTTGCTCTCAGCAGCGTCCTGTCTATGAATGGCTTAACCTCCACCTCCTTTCCCCTGGCCACATCTGCCCATGACTTCATAAAATGTAGCCCAGACATTCCGTCGGCCAGTTGATGCTGCACTCCCACTCCTAATGACACCCCTCCGCACTTGAAAAATGTAATCTGCAACGAAACAAAGGAAGTGCAGGAGGTAATGTATCCATAAACTGGAATATACCTACCGAAGCGGCAATCAGAACCTTTGTCTAGCAGTGAGAAAACTTTATTAAAACACCAACGTTTGATTGCAAACGTTGCAAAGCAGTAAGCAATAAGAATGTTATCACTTCAGTCGAAAGTCCCAGAAGCCGTATAATGTCAAGCTCGCAGGGATGCGTAAAACAATTCATTCTCCCAAACAATGTAACGCTAAAGCAGCTAGCACGCAACAGCACGTATTAAACAGTATATCAGCTCACTTGTCACCATACTAGAGACACTTAGAATTACTTGCCGTATTGCGAAGGTTTACCTGAGCAATCAGAAGCGGAAAACTGCTCATGTCCATGCCATCGATGTTGGGAATCAACTCCTTCATCTTCAGATTGGGAGTAAAATCCCCAAAATCGCTCATGAATGCATCCGCGGCTGCTTCCACAAACAGAACCCCTTCGCCGTTACAATCGATATCAATCCTTCCATCGTGGGTTGGTTTCAGTCGTCCAGCAAAGGGATAGAAAGGGACCAGAGTCCTTGCCAACGCCTCCTGGAGGTGAGCGAACGAGAAAAAGTCTGGGCATCCGTCTGGCTCGTAAAAGTAAAGACTAGGCGTATGTATACGAGAAGCAACGATGTCAATGTTAGAGTTCCACAGAACTCGACGGAGTGTGGGAGAAGCAGGGCGCACGAAAGCCGACTGTCTGATCTTTATCATCTTTGATCAACCGAGAGAAAGAGAGAGAAATGCGCTTGCTTGGTTATATGGTCTTTCTTCCTACCTTGTGGTGTAAAACACAACAGCGCTACAACAAGACAATGAAGCGCTTGATGATTCTCATTCTAATGAAGATGGAACTGCGTGTCACAATTACTTGAATTGCGAAGAACAAACCACGGTGCTAATTAGTCACGCTTTTCATAATGTTTGGCTTGGGCCGTAAATCAAATTATTTATTCTTGTACGAAGTTCACGGTACTAATTAGTCACGCTTTTCAGAATGTTTGGCTTGGGCCGTAAATCAAACCATTTATTCTTGTACGAAGCTGATTTGACAACCAGGTGCATTTGTCGACGCTGTTCTTCCGAAGCCAATTTGTCAACCGGGTGCATTTGTCGACGCTTTTCTTAGTTTCTTGTTTTGCGCCGTTGTGATCATGTTATGCTTGTAATTTGGCAACCATATATGGACCACATTGTCGGTGCAATGCTTTATTTATTTTTAACTCAATGCCGAATGTTTCGCTTGGGCCGTAAATCAAATTATTTATTCTTGTACGAAGTTCACGGTACTAATTAGTCACGCTTTTCAGAATGTTTGGCTTGGGCCGTAAATCAAACTATTTATCTTGTACGAAGCTGATTTGACAACCACGTGCATTTGTCGGGTGCATTTGTCGACGCTTTTCTTAGTTTCCGCTTTCTCTTCCCTTTCCTCTTCTCTTCCCCTTCCCCTTCTTCATTCACATGGAATCACATTGACACAATCCCGTAGGCACTTGCATGACTCAAATGATAGGCTCATGCTCTCAAAGATCTCACAAGGAGTGTTTTGGGAGTGGATTCTTCATCAGCATTCTTGCAAGATCCCTATAACACATGGAGTCACCATTGGCTGTACATTTTTGGCATCATAGCCGCGGAGTTAGAGGTATGCTTTTGTATTGCATAAGCCTTCTTCCATTAACCACCCATTTCAAAATGCTTCCTAGCTTAACTAGAAGTGTCGTTAGTGGAGAATAGGATTGGTTTGAGTGGAAAAAGAGTGAGTTTGGAGTAGTGACAGAAAGACCTTTCATTTTTGTTTGTAGACCATTTTTGATGCATTGAAGCTTGTTTTGGATTGTTTTTTGTTGTCAAGTCATAGGAATATTTATTTTGAGTGATTGCTAAGATGTGTGCATTGTCAAATCTCACTAAAAATAGTAAGGGATGAAGTTTCAATCAGATTTGAAAGTGGTGTGTGTGTGTTGGAAAGCACCCATTTGGCATTTTTAAGTTGTTGTTTTTTGTTGTTTTTTATTTTATTAGGTAGATTAGGTAGGAGAGCACACCGCAATGCTCACAAACCTTGCACAAAAACTCACAAATCTACAAGAATCACCAAAAACCAATCATCAACATAGCCAGACTATGTGTCACCGCATTAAGCTTAACGTAGTTGCTTCATTATAAAGTAGCATTAGGAAAAAAGGGAGCTCATTTTGGGGCCTTTTAGGGTTTGGGGAAAATGTCTCTTAGCCCAATGAGGAGAAGGCCAATGTAACATGGAAATTTCACCTATAAAAGGCAAAAATATGAAAAAAATATTACTTTTTCTTACTACAAGCATTCGGCATTAATGAGAAGATTTTTTTTTAATTCTTTTGCGGTTTTCATGTCCCTATAAAGAGATTTGGTTCCAAAATTGAAACAAAGCTCCATTTTGAAACCTTCCCTCTTGGTGACCCAAAACAACCATCCACTTTCTCTTGTTCTCAGGCAACAAGCATTCCTCTACTTTCACCCCATGAGCCATTCCATTCTCTCTTCGACAAGCATTCCTGCTTGCATTAATGTTGTTGTGATGCTCTTAAACTTTCAAGACAGTAAGCTCCTTTTACCTTTCATTCACTTGTTCTGAGTTTTGTTCTTTTTTTTTAAAGACGTTGATTAGTTTGGGCAAAATACTTCAGAGTAATAAAGTATAAAGTCTCACTATTTTGTTGTGTGTTTCTTTGACTTCGCAGGTATTAGAGCTAGGATTTCATATGACAACCAAAAACTACGGTCGTGCCACTAGGTGTTGAGATATCGAGCTCCACTCGAGATATGCCAGGGTGACCGTTGTGTACTTATGTCACCGACTTGTTAGCTGGAGATGCGGTTGGTACACCGCCCACGAATAATAGCTGGATGACAGCTATCCTTATCTACACTAGTTCGTGGCTCAGTTAGTATGCCACCTTAGTTAGTTGAGTTTGGTTTTGAGACCCACATATAGGGTTCTTCTATTTCTTTGTATTAGAGTTCTTTTGGCTTTCACAACTAAGAAGAGGAAAACTGTTTTCAGCCTCCACCTTTGTGTGTATTCCCCCAATTGTTTATGTGAGAAAGCCGCAAGTGAGACTCCTTCCCTCTCTCCCACTATCTTCACATGGTATCAGAGCCTTGTTCGTGGTAAGGAGCTCAAGAAAGCAAGCCAAGTTCGTGGTGTCCTGGTAAGAGGACCAGTGTTGCTTTCCTATTTCGAGTTTGGGAGCAAATCTCTGCAGGTAGCACAGCCAGAAGTGCAAGAGTGCACTGTCTCAGATTGAGACGCCCTTCGCGGTGTGGCGAGAGCGCAGTATATGCTGCGGGACTAGGCGAAGCCCCCAGTGACGTTAATTTTCTGATTCGAGGTCATTTCGGGGCCCGTTTTGGAGACGGAAGTTCTCCGCAGGCACTCAGAAAAAGGCCCTGTTTTTGCTGTGCGACCACTGTTCTGCGGGTCGATGAAAAGTTGCCGCAGAAATTGCATCGTATGCCTTTGTGCAGAGATATTGGGAGTTGCAGATTCATGCTTGTTGCCTATTGATGCAAAATCGTCACTAGGAAGTGACTGTGTGGTGAAATACCACTTTCGTCAGTTTTGCAGTTCTGCCCGTGTGAGGCAAAAGCTGTGTTTTTTGCACTGACAGAATATTTTGCAGTGTTCTGTAATGGCATCTGATTCTCTTTCACAGATTGTCACTGAAAAGCTTGACAAGAACAACTTCCAGGCATGGAAGTTTAGAATGACGAATTTCTTGATGGGAAAAGGCTATTGGGAGTTCATTACAGGAAATGAAGAAGAACCTGTTCTTCCTAATGTTCCCAGTCAACAGGAAATGCAGGCATTCAAAGGATGGCATGAGAGAGCCAGGAAAGTTATGTACTGGCTGTCTATCAGTATTTCGGACTCCATGATTGTGCATATTCAGGATGCAAATACGCCAAAGGAGGCATGGGATACTTTGGCAAAAATGTATAGCACAAATACGCAAGCCAGGAAAATGCAACTCAAACAGGAGTTGCACAATGTGCAGAGAGAAAATTTGAGCATAAATGACTACCACATGAAAGTGAAGAAAATTGCAGATGCACTTGCTTCCATTGGGTCACCAGTGGATGATGACGATTTGGTCTCTGTGACCTTGAATGGTCTAGGAAAGGATTATGCACAGTTCCGGACATCCATTGCCGTCCGTGAAAAATTTCCTGATTTTGAGGAGTTGATTGCTCTTCTAATTTCGGAAGAGCAGAGAAATGGTGGTGCATCTTCTTCAGCAGGAACTTCAAAAGAAACTGTCTTCTACTCAAATGCTGGCAGAGGTAGAGGCAGAGGTAGAGGAGGCCGATCTGCAGGCCGTGGTAGAAATCAGAATATGCAGCAAATGCAAGAAAACCAGTCCTATGCAGGAGGACGTGGTAACTCTAGAGGCAGGGGGAGCCAAAGAGGCCGTGGTGGATGGCAGAGAGGCCAAAATGCAAACAGCAATATTGAATGCTACTATTGTGGCAAAATGGGTCATATGGCTAAGGACTGCTATAAAAAGCAGAATGACATTATGAATGGAAAATTGCAGCAAGGCAATTATGCATCCTCTAGTAGACAGGGTGATGACAGAAATGAGCATTTGTTTATGGTGCAGCATATGACAAATTCTGTAACAAGTGCAGAAGAAAGCAATGATGTGTGGTATGTTGACTCGGGTGCATCAAACCACATGACAGGTCATGCTGAATGGATGCAAGATGCAAGGAAAATGGAAAAACCAGGATTTGTGGAGACTGGTGATGATACTGCACATCCTATTGTGCAGATTGGCAAAATTCCTTTGTCTATGCAGGATGGGAAAAAGAAATACTTGTCTGATGTATTTCATGTCCCGAACATCACCAAGAACCTGGTTTCTGTTGGTCAGATGGTTGAGTAGGGCTTGCAGGTCAGATTTAATCCTCATGGATGCTTTGTTGAGGATATGAAAAATAATGGTCGCTTGATAGCAAAAGGAAAGAAGAAGGGCAGGATGTTTACGTTGGATGCGGACATGCCTGAATTGAGTGCAGCAATGTTTGCACATGGGACCGGTGTAGTTGCAGATATTGATATCTGGCACAAACGCATTGGTCATGCTAATATACAGCGACTTAAATCAATGCAAGCCCAAAATATTGTTGCAGGATTGCCTAAATTCAAGGTTGTAGAAATGCACAAGGTTTGTGAAGCCTGTGAATTTGGGAAACAGGCAAGGAAACCTTTTCCTAGGCATGTTCAAGAGAGTAAAAAGCCATTGGAATTAATCCACTCTGATGTGTGGACTACAAAACTGCATCTATTGGAGGCTGTCACTATTTTGTCACATTTATTGATGACTTCAGCAGAAAACTGTGGGTGTATTTTATGAAAAAGAAAAGTGAAGTGTTTGGGCACTTCAAAGCTTTCAAAGCTATGGTTGAAAAAGAAACAGGCCTGCAAATAAAATGCCTGAGGTCAGATGGAGGGGGAGAGTACCTCTCAAATGAGTTTGCAAGGTTCTTGCAAGAGCATGGTATAAAGCAGCAATATTCATGCAGTCATACCCCACAGCAAAATGGAATTGCAGAAAGGAAAAACAGGCATATTGGAGAGGTATCTCAGGCTATGCTAAATGAAAAAGATCTACCAGATTATTATTGGGCTGAAGCAGTTGCTACAGCAGTCTATATAATGAACAGGACTCCCACTACAGCAATAGCAATACATGGCATGACGCCAGAGGAGATGTATACTGGTAGGAAACCAGATATTTCTCATTTGAAGATTTTTGGTTGCATTGCCTATGTCCATGTGCCAGATGAGTTGAGGTCCAAGTTGGATCCAAAGGCTGAGAAGTGTGTCTTTATTGGTTATTCTCTGCAGCAGAAAGGGTATAGATGCTATAACCCTTCTACACGTAAGTTCACAGTGAGCAGAGATGTTGTTTTTGATGAGATGAGCAGCTGGTATAAACCAGTAAATGTGATGATTGATGTAGATGCACAAAATGGTAATGCTGCACAAAATTCACAGTAGCAATCACAAAATATCAGTGGACCTGCAGTGTCCTCTAGCAGTGGTTCACATACTTCACCATGGATAGGTAGATTGAGATCAGGAGAATCTCCTCAAAGCAATGCAGATAGTGGTACACAGGTATCACGAAAAGGAAAAGAGAAGGTAGATCAGCCCATGTTTGATGTGAATGCAGGTCACTCTTGTGTGGATGGTGAATCCAGTGGCTCAGAACAGAGCATTGATGATGAGTTGGGTATTCCTTCTATTGTTACACCTGGAGTAAGGAAGACCAGGGATGTTTTGAGAGCACCTGGAAGTGAGCCTATTTTGCGCAGGTCTACTAGGGTTAGGTATCCTGTGGATAGGCTGAAATATGATGGATTTACAGCCATTCACTATGCCTATATGGTCAAAGTGATACAGGAACCAGAACCCACTTCTTTTGAGCAAGCCATGGGAAATGAAAAATGGGAGAAAGCCATGGATGAAGAAATGGATGCCTTGGATGCTAATGCTACATGGGAATTGGTGCCTTTGCCTAAAGGCAAGAATGCAATTGGCTGTAAGTGGGTTTATAAGATCAAGCACAATGCAGATGGTTCTGTGAATAGATACAAGGCAAGATTAGTTGTCAAGGGGTATGCACAGACATATGGCATTGATTATGAAGAAACTTTCAGCCCGGTTGCAAGGATGGCAACTGTAAGAGCAGCCATTGCTATGGCTGCATCAAAGGGATGGTCTTTACATCAGATGGATGTAAAGAATGCCTTCTTGCATGGTGATTTGCAAGAAGAGGTCTTTATGGAGCAGCCAGCAGGTTATGTTCATGCTACTCATCCTGAGTTTGTTTGCAGGTTGAAGAAAGCCTTGTATGGCTTGAAGCAAGCACCTAGAGCATGGTCTGACAAGATAGGACAGTATCTTGTCACTATTGGCTTTCATATTTCCAAGGCAGATTTCTCACTCTATGTGAGAAAAACAGAGAAAGGGATTATGCTGCTGGTCATTTATGTTGATGATTTGATCATCGCAGGTGATAGTGATGAAGATATCCTTCATGTGAAAATGCTATTGAGGCAGAAGTTTGAGATGAAGGATTTGGGAGAGCTGCGTTATTTCTTGGGCATTGAGGTGATTAGATCACCAAGTGGGATACAGCTCTTGCAAAGGCAGTATGGATTGGACATGCTGTCCAAATATGGGATGACAGGTTGTAAGCCTATTTCAGTTCCTTTGGAGCAGAATGTGAAGCTGAGCACAGATGCAGGTGAGCTTCTGGAAGACCCTACTATGTACAGACACATAGTAGGAAGTTTGATTTACACGACTATTACCAGGCCAGATTTGAGCTATGCTGTTGGGTTGGTAAGTCAGTTTATGCAGGCTCCAAGGAAACTGCATTTGGATGCGGCTAGACGCATATTCAGGTATGTGAAGTCCACATTGCAGTATGGACTATTTTATGAGGCTGGGGTTCAGATACAGTTGCATGGATACACTGATGCTGATTGGGCTGGTAGTATTTCTGATAGACGATCTACCAGTGGATATGTGTTCTCTTTTGGGAGTGCTGCAATCACTTGGAGCAGCAAGAAACAGCCTACAGTTGCCTTGTCGAGCACAGAGGCTGAGTACAGGGGTGCAGCAATGGCTGCATGTGAGGTAGCTTGGTTGCATAAGCTACTCTATGATATGCATCAGTTTACAGATGGGCCGGTTGTCATTTATTGTGACAACATGAGCAGTATACACTTGGCAAAGAACCCAGTCTTTCATGCTAGAACAAAGCACATTGAGGTGCATTATCACTATGTGCGGGAGAAGGTTTTACTAGGTCTTATTGATCTAGTTTATGTCAGCACAGAGGATCAGGTAGCTGACATATTCACGAAAGCATTGGGCGCAGAGAAGTTGCGCAAGTTCAGAGACCTGCTTGGTGTGCAGGATTTGGGATTGAGCTCGAGGGGGAGTGTTGAGATATCGAGCTCCACTCGAGATATGCCAGGGTGACCGTTGTGTACTTATGTCACCGACTTGTTAGCTGGAGATGCGGTTGGTACACCGCCCACGAATAATAGTTGGATGACAGCTGTCCTTATCTACACTAGTTCGTGGCTCAGTTAGTATGCCACCTTAGTTAGTTGAGTTTGGTTTTGAGACCCACATATAGGGTTCTTCTATTTCTTTGTATTAGAGTTCTTTTGGCTTTCACAACTAAGAAGAGGAAAACTGTTTTCAGCCTCCACCTTTGTGTGTATTCCCCCAATTGTTTATGTGAGAAAGTCGCAAGTGAGACTCCTTCCCTCTCTCCCACTATCTTCACACTAGGAAATAGTATGTCACTCTACTTGGCGCAGATGTGGATGCACAAAGTATCTCTTTGCCATGAAGACCTGCCTCACTAATCTCATGTGTAGAAGTTTCCAATACTATGACCATGGAAAGTAGCAAATAAAAGAATAGTACTGGCAAAAGGAGCATGGGTGCTAGTGCAACTCAACAAGAGGAGAAAGCAACATGATATCAACTAACACTTTTTTGGCTTCTTGGAAGGGTAGAGTGAAAGATTTCAGAGTAAAAAAAGAAGGCACAAAATGCATAAGAGAGGTTCGGATACATGTCTAAATGCATTGAGAACTTGTATTGCGAGATTATCCTTATCTTCTTCCACACCATAGACCCAATTGTAAGTGTATTTGTATAATGAAATAGTTGAAACAAAAGAACTTTTATTTTCTATGACATACCGTATCTTTGTTTTGGTTCAAATATATCACTCATCATACGAAGAGTGGCAACCAATGGAGTGCATATTGGGATTCTTTGATGCTTTACATGGTGCTATTGGGGAGCTATAGTAAAAGGTAGAAAATCAACAAAGCTGGTTGAATTAGATATATATTTTATGATCGCTTTTATCAATTGATGGAAAATGCTCACTCATACGGTGTATTGAAAAAGCAATCATACAAAGCCAAACTATTTTCAAAAGTACAGCTTTCCCTGAAACCAAATATTGCTACCCGAATAGTTAAAATCAACGTTTTTGTGCCACTTACAGTTTTTGTAGAACTTTGTCAAGATTACCCAATTAAAGTTTGTAGGTCAATGTTGACTTTCACAACAAAAGTATATGATGAAATTCCAATTCCAAAATTTTTGGATAATGGTTGGGATAGGATGGTGGCCAACAATGTGTACTGTGAGGTTGCTCATAACTCCATCAACATTAAGTACATGATTTCCTCGAAAAACTTTATCTTCTCTTTTTACTATAAACACAGCAGGATGATAGGCACAAAACTTGTGGCAATGGACCAAGATGAGAATTCTTCGGGTACAATAATTGAAATAAATGTTATTGAGAATGACAACCTTCTAACATCCATCTCACTGGGAAAATGTTGCACGCTCTCTCAGTTATGCAATGACATTATTATGGAGACTAAGAATAATATCCGCAAAGAATTTTCATTCATTTTGAACAATAAGAAAGTAAGTTGTTTTCCATCCTATGTTCCTCCTAAATCTATTCTCTTTACATTTGCATGATACATTCATCTATCAATTCTAAAGTTATGATATTGCTCAAATTTTATTTTGGCAGACACTTCAAAGGAGCAAAAACAAAATTCAATGCAAGGACATTGTAAATAGAACAATTGAGATAATTTAAATCTATTGACTCCAGGTATTACTTGCAATCCAAAAAAAAAAAGTTGACATGTGATGTATTAATACAAAATCAGTACAAGTATCATGTGTTTTTCTATTGTTGCTCAAAATCTTTCCCTGGACTTTTGTGCAGTGGAGACTCCTTCTAAGTAGCTTCTTTAGCTTTTGAGAAGAGTTGTCTTTAGCTTCTTCCACATGCTAGTCAGGCGTCTATTGCTGTACATCCTCTTGATGCCTTGACTCCTCCATGGGCTTTACATCGGCATGCTACAATCGGACTACCTCCTCGTGCATCGGATCGGGCTCATGTTGCTTTCATGTCTCTACCTCCTCGTGCATGCTCGGGCTTCTTTGATGTCTCTACCTCCTCGTGCATGGGCTCAGGATTTTTTGGTAGCTCTACCTAGAAAGGATCAACTACTGCTTCTCCTTCGACATCCTTTGAGAATTGTTCCAGAAAGTCATCAACACCAACACCTTCTAGAATATCTTCTGGATTGCTAGCAACAAGGACATTTTTGTTGGCCTCCTCAACCTCTTTTTCAACCCGAATATCTTCAAGGCCCCTCTCCTATATGGAATGTTTTCTCCAGTGTTGGAGCATGGGAAGAGACCTCTAGCAACTTCAAAATTGTCTTCGCACTGAAGCTATTTACATATTCAGAGCCAAAACTATCCTCTTTCATCTATAATAAAAAACAAGTATTTTTTCAATCTTCTTTGTACCAATGCATTGAATTTGGAACTTCTTAAATAGTATGCAACAAAGGTGATTACAAATTCATGTTGTATCTCTCCAAAGTAAGTGTCCATCATATATTTTGCACTTAGTAGAGTCCTCCATCCACAAGAGAAAGGATCCTGCTGTTGTGGTGTCTATTTCATCAAAATATAATGCTAAGATGTATCTTGGACTAAGAAGAGTGCCAAAATAAGAAAGAGATACATATAAAGTGACTTTGATTATTGTACTTGCAATGACATTAGTTGAACTGAATCTAACATCTTTAAATTCGAATCACGGAGGTCGAGTGCATCCATTAGTCTTTTCAAGCAACTTTGGAATGGAAATGAAGGTTGTGGGAATGCATACTATTAAATTAAATTGGGCAACAAAATGTAAAATTAATACTTCCGCATGTAAAGGCGATATGGTTGTTTTTTCAAGAGAAAACTTAAACGCGTTTTGTAGCAAAAACATGTGGAAGACTGACTTACAATGGTGGGTGCCTTTTAAGGATTTAAAGGTATAACATAACTTTTGTTGTATTTCTATATGCACCAAACTCCAGTGATTGATGCAAGAAAAACAACAAGCATGAGGGGATAAGACCAAGAGGGTGTCAATAGAGTTTGAACATACCAAGAGTTTGTCAATAGATAGAGGGTATTAGTGGAAAAGGTCAGGGAACATACTCTGAACAATATGGGAGGAGAAGCATATCAATCACATTGAGATTGCAAAAATAGAACCACTTGGAAATGCTTTTTGTTGATGTCTTGTTATCCTTCAACTTGAATGAAATAGCCGGATCAACTATATGTACAGTGTGCTGAAGGCTCTGTTGGATTTTACTTCTCAAAAAACCACTTCACTTAGCCTATTTAAAAGTGAATGCTACAAATACATAAACACAATTTTCCTTGGAAGATATACTTACTACAGAGCTACAAGCATGATTGTGCAAGTGACATGTTTTTCTTTATGTGCTAAAGCACTTATGCAATCCTCTATCAAATCCCAACTCATATCATCATTCACAGTCTATATAGATATTATGATCCTTGGTCCAAGTTGCAGAAGCTTCTGTTGAATTTGCAACTGCCTCAATAATGTATGGGATTCCAAGGTAGACAGTGTTACTTTAACTTGCTCCCTCAAGGACTCTTCATATGGAACCTTGCCTCTAGTCTCATGTGAGTGAGTGACCTCTATTACCTTTACTGCACCTGCTTTAGGTTTCCTGGATGGAGGTATAACTAGTATATTTCTCATTTTAAGATCATCCCAATCCTCTACATTAAGGATCTTGTCATATCTCCACCTGACCCTTACAAGTGTTTGGATATCTTTTCTCATTATAGTCACCTTGTGTGCATGTGCTGCTACCAACATTGTGTCTTGGAAAAACTCTATAATCCAATCCTTAGTAGCTTCTTGGAGAGCAAGCAGTGCAGTCCTTTGCCACCTAAAGTCCAAGTTCCAATTGTTGCATATTGCCCTCACAAGCTCTGGAATGGTGACATGGGTACTACATACCCAATTGCTTTCTGGACCTTCCTGAGCTCCATCAAGATAGATTTACCTTGGCTGACTCTTTTCTTCTTGTTCCTTGCTATCATATGCATAGGCTTGCCCTTCTTTGAGGATTTTGATCTTGATGTGCTGCGGCAGCCCCTGCATTTTCAGGCCCCTTACCTTTCTTCGTGGCTATCGCTTTTGTTCTTTCCATACTCTATTGTTGTTTTTTCCTAAACATAAATCGAAACATACCAAAGAAATAGAATACTCAGTCCAATGTATAATCCAGGCAAACATATGCAAATTTAAAAAAATTGCTTGAAAATGCGATTTGGAGCAACTGACAAAATCGTGTTTTAGATCAAATTTGTGTGTAGCATACTCTAAAAAATAAGTTTGATGCAGCATCCTCCGAATTTTGATGTAGCATACTCTAGAATGCAGTTGAGTTGTGCTAAACAGAAACACATGATATAGTGTCTTTGAGAAAAAGCTAGAGAAAGACCATTTTACCTTAACAATAGGCAGAACACAATGGCTCCCTTATAGTTATGAAGATAATATGAGCTTGATGGGTGACAGATTTCTTACCTTGGCTTGTGTCTCCTGATGACAGATAGGTCAAAGTGATTGTTCAAGATGGAGCTGGAGCTGTAGTGGGTCTGTGTGATGGAGCTGGTGAGGTTGGATAGCACACGATAGTAGGGAGGTAGATGAAACTCGAGATGGAGATGAAAAGGGGAGGTTAATTCTACTTAGTGCCAACTTGGTCTCGAAATATGTGCAAGCAATGAATAGATACTTAAATTCACATGTACCTAGAAAACTATTTTTGGCACGTGTGGCTGCCAGGACTGATGTGACTTGCATAGATATCTATGCCATCTCCTATTATCTTCACTTTTTTCCATCCCTCTAATAGATTTGATCTTCTTCCCTTTTCTCCAACACCACATCCTCATCTTGGACAACATCGTAGTAGCCTTGGCTTTTCTCCCACCATCATCCCCGCCTACCTACACTTATGCAAGAGCCATAGACAAGTCAAGAAGTAGCCATGGAGATAAAAAATCTAGGTATTTATATATGCCACTTTGGAAGCTGCTATATTTATGGGCCATAGTCTTTTCTTGATCTACCTCTCCATCTGTTTGTGGGCATAAGATTGCAACAGATCCTATCCATGATCCAAGTCCATTTTCTTCCCAAAATGATTTGAGTTTATCTGGACCTCAGGTCTTCCTTGGAGCTTAGTCCTTGTTACTTAGAGGCCAGGATTGTTTCCTTAAAATGTGATTTGAGAGAATCTTAGCAAAAAAAGACCCCATAATGCGTTTATGGGCAAAACTTACTATTCCTGCACCAATTTGCTTGAAAACACGATTTGGAGAAACAGATTTGGAGAAACTGGCAAAATTGTGTTTTGGATCAAATTTTTGTGCAAAAATCTCTAGAGAGCAGATGAGTAGTGCTAAACAAAAACACATGATAGAGTGTCTTTGAGAAAAATCATAGAGAAAGAGAATTTTACCAAAAAGACTCCTTTATAGGTATGAAGACAATATGAGCTTGATGGGTGACAAATTTCTTACCTTGGCTTGTGTCTCCTGATGATAGATAGGTCCAAGTGATGGTTCAGGATAAAGCTAGAGCTGTGGTGGGTATGGAGCCAGAGATGCAGTGGGTCTGTGTGATGGAGCTAGTGAGGTTGGATAGCACAAATCAATAGGGACGAGATGGAGATGAAAAGGGGAGGTTAACTCTACTTATTGGCGACTTGGTCTCAAAATAGATGCAAGCAATCATTACATACTTAATTCACTAGTATGTACAAGACCGTTTTTGGCATGTCTGGCTGACAAGACTAATGTGACTTGCATAGATATCTATGCCATCTCCTCTTATCTTCAGTTTTCTCCATCCCTCCAATAGTTTTTATCTTCTTCAATGTTCTCCAGCACCATAGCATCATCTTCTTCCTCATCTACATCTCGACAACACCTTAGCCTTGGCTTTTCTCCCACCATCATCCTTGCCTACCTACACCTATGCAAGAGACATAGACAAGTCAAAAAAGTAGCCATGGAGAGAAAACATATTGGTATTTATATACGCCACAGTGTTGATCTACCTCTCCATGTGTTTTCTTGATCTACATCTCCATGTGTTTGCTTAAAAACTCAATTCCGGTGCATTGTTGAAAGATAAACATGGATATCAAGTTAATGGGCGAATACTGCACCAGATCCTAGGCATTTGCTTCATCGTTTACATGACCCAAGACCATTTTCTTTCTAGAATTATCTGAATTTGTCTGAACCTCAT
Source organism: Dipteris shenzhenensis (assembly GCF_047967505.1). NCBI lineage: Eukaryota > Viridiplantae > Streptophyta > Polypodiopsida > Gleicheniales > Dipteridaceae > Dipteris > Dipteris shenzhenensis. Next base: position 33,359,399 of record NC_141620.1, read on the forward strand.
GTTTTCTTTGGAGCTTGGTCCTTATTACTTTGAGGCCAAGATGTTTTCTTGAAAATTCGATTTGAGAGTATGTTAGCAGGAAAAGAGCCTATATCACGTTTATGGGAAAAACCTGTTATTCTTGCACCTAATCCCATGCATATGCTTCATCTAATGTGATGAGGGTTGATTTTCTTTCCATAAATATATTTCTCCATAGAAATTTTTTTTTTGCCTGAAAACGTGATTTTAGGGTACATTATAAGAAAAACAGCCATATCATGTTTATGTGGAAATATTCAAAGAGGGGAAGTCAACCCTTATGTGTGTTTGTGCAGGTGATGCAGCAAATCCATTCAGAAAGACCATTCACCTATCAGCTTATGCTATAAGGGAGGAGGAATCTCCTGGTGAGAATTGCTCTTTGTGTCCTTTTGTTTACTTTAGCTACATTCTACAGAACTCAAATTTGATTTTCTCTTATGCAATCAAGGTGCAGTCAAGAGAAGAAAGCCCAATGAGAAGGGTTCAAACAAAGGTGGACATGCATATGTTACGAGAAAGGAGAAAGAGAAAAGGAAGTCACCTCAACTACAGTTTTTTGAATTTTTACAGAAGGCTAAATAAGGAGATGGATTTCCATTCTCTTCTGGAGATTGCCGCAAGAAGCAGTACGACCAAGGCGGTCAATCGAGGGAATTGTTGGCTCTTTCCCACGGCTTCCGCACAGGAAGAGCAGGGTAATCTTAGTATGTAGGGTTTCGAGGCTTTTTGTCACCTACAGATATATCGAGGTTGTCATTTGTAGTATACGTGTAGCTTAGGACCTCGAGTCATATTCCGGTGAGAGATGTAGACTTAAGTGTGGTAAGCAAATATAGTGCATGCATGTGTAAAAGAAACGTGTATCATCATGGTTGAGGTAATGAAGGCTCTCGCCTTCATTGGGGGTTGCAAGGTTTAGGAGGAGTTTAGTTAGAAGGAGGTTCCAAGGTTTAGAAGGAGGTTCCAAGGTTTAGAGAGAGGTTCCAAGGTTTAGAAGGAGGTTCCAGGGTTAGAAGGAGGATCCAAGGTTCAGGGTAGAGTACATGGTGGAGAACTTGTCTCCCTCGGAGGTTAAGGGTTGAGGAACTAAGGGTTTAGGAGGAGCATGGGAGTGGGAGAGAAAGAAGGTGCAAGAGCATGGGGGAAAGAAGAGAGAGGAGGGGGGAGGAGGAGGAGGAGGAGGATGGAGGAGGAGGAGGAGGAAGAGGAGGAGAACGGAGGAGGAGAAGGGAGGAGGAGGGAGGAGGAGAAGGGAGGAGTAGGGAGGAGGAGATGGGAGGAGGAGGAGGGAGGAGGAGGAGGAGGAGGAGGAGAGAGGAGGAGAAGGGAGGAGGAGGAGGGAGGAGGAGAGGGAGAGGATGGGGGTTGCAAGGTTGGAGGAGAGGGGAGGAGGAGTTACAAAGTTAGGACGTGCTTTTGGACGTGGAGTGCAAGAAAGCATGGACACTTGAAACAATTGCTTGGAATACCAAAGTAGAACTCAACACAATGCCCCCAAGAGTGTGGGCTTCATTCCATTATGGGGTATTTATACAAGTTGGAGAGCTTCTCTCTCTGCATGTAGGAATTGTAAGACATTCTCTCTCTACATGTAGAACTTGCATATAGAAGTTGCATGTAGGAGTTGCAAGTTGCATGTAGGAGTTGTATGTAGAACTCGCATGTAGAACTTGCATGTAGGAGTTGCATGTAGAACTTGCATGTAGGAGTTGCATGTAGGAGTTCCATGTAGAACATGCATGTAGGAGTTGCATGTAGAAGTTGCGTGTAGAACATGTATGTAGGAGTTGCATGTAGAACTGGCATGTAGGAGTTACATGTAGAACTCGCATGTTGCATGTAGGAATCGTATGTAGAACTTGCATGTAGAACATGCAAGTTGGATTTCTAAGAGGGATTATTCCTGGCCGTATGCAAGTACAAGCAGAGCTTTGCCGCTACTCTTACACACAAATTCTGTACTACCTAAGTCCATGTTGGCACAGAGACAAGAGGAATTTCCAAGGAAGAGGAAATCATCGCGGTGGATATTCAAGTCACAATCATTATGCCAATGAACCTAAGAACATGTTTCTTGCAAGCGAGGATATGCAAAATAATGAAACAGTATAGGCATGATATAGATTACGAAAGTGTTCTTTGTTCTGTGTTTATAATTGGGTTCAAGACAAGTCATCTCTTCATGTAGAACCTTATACGTAGCACTTGAAGGGTCGGACCTGGACACCAGTCTTTTGAAAGCGAAGGTGAGGATACAAGATTACAGGGAGCCTGCAAAGGGCGACTGTCGCCAAAAAACCAGTCGAAGTTGGTCTCTCAGTAGGAGAGGGGGTAGAAGCGAGTCTGAGGGGAGTTGTGCCAGATGGGCGGGCGAATTGGCTGTGGGTGTCTGGAGGGCAGTTGCTTGGAATTGTTGCTAGAGCACATGGCTGGGGCCCTTATCCTCTAGTGTCTCCTTGTCCACCAAGGATTGCATCTACGCTAGAAGTATAGCTTTCGTCTTTAGCCATCTTTTCCTCCTTGAAACACTCTTGCACCTGAAGATGGAGTTGTTTGATCTTTTGGAGGTTTTTACCTCGTTCCTGTGTTCATCCATAAACTCAGTAAAACCTCATTAGCATCCACATGAACATTGTTAGAAACTTTATTGCACCTTTGAACCCAAATGGTCCAAATAGCAGAACTATGAATGGCATTCTAGTTTGATGGGGCTCTACTCGAAGTGTCTCCCAGCACCAAATACGTGTAATTGAACGAAAAAAAGGCGAGATGATCCCATAGAGATCTAGAGAAGATACAGTTGAGGAAGAGGTGAGGAATGTCTTCAAAATCATCTTTGCAGCACCGTTTGTAGAATTCGTCTCCTTGACCGATTCTTAATGCTCGCTTGGCTATCCAAACTCCTTGTTGCTGCAGAATTAGCCGATTCTTAATGCTCGCTTGGCTATCCAAACTCCTTGTTGCTGCATGAATATTTCTCAGGGATATCCTTATCCCAAACTTTTGAAAATCTTGTGGTCCACACCTCTTTTGAATCTCTTCTGCGCCACTTCAAATTGAGCTTTTTGATTAGTTCCTCTTGTCCTTCAACCCAGATAGGGACCGGGTGTAACTGATTTTGACCTACCCATCTAAATTCTTTAGTAGAGGGTTGCATACTTCCGCCCATCCACGGAAGAGAGTCCATAGTCTCTGTCTCTCCTATAGTAGCAACACATCAAATCTGTTAAGTCAAAACCTGATCATTAGAGTTCTTTTATCTATCCAATCCCCTTGCTCTTTGTTCCACATGTCCTCCCAAATACGGATTCCTTTTTTGTTGAGTCTCAAAGCATATTTGATAGTCTCATCTCGTAATATTGCTTCTGCCAGCAGATCACAGAAAAGCAAATTGAATCCTTCACGAAGAAGGTGCCGATCTTCCTTGAAAACCCTTTCCATTTAATGTAGTGTCTGATCGATTCCCAAGCTGCCCACATACCCTTCCACAGCTCGGATCCTTTAGCAACACATTCTTCTATGCCAAAAAGAACCGTACACCGAGATGTTTTGCCAGTGTTAACACCTGCGAAGCTTGACTCTTCTGATATTTCTAAGTATTAGTGTGACCCAAGTTGAGCCTGGATCTTCCAACGCTTTAAGATCCATTGTCCCATAAACCTAGCAGAAGATTTTCCCACATCTACTATCCCCAGACCTCCTAGTTCTTTTGGCATCGTACAGAAAATCCACTTTACCTTGGCAACCTTATGGTGGTCTACATCACCTCCCCTCAGGAAAGATCTGAAAAGTCTATTAATTTGGACCAAAATCTTTCCTATAGGAGCCCAATAGGAGATAAAGTATATGATCAAAGGGTAGATGTAGTGGTTCAACACAAATTTCCTTCTGGCTAGTGTTAGTTGGAGACCTTGCCATCTGTTGTCTTTGAGTCAATCGATCACCCAATCCCATCTATGGTTCATTGAGCATCTAAAGCCCATGGGGATGCCTAAGAGTCTGAAGACTTATCTTTGCAGCCTTTACTAATCAAAAAGTGAGGCAAAAATGCCAGTTTTTTCATGGTTGATTCTGGACCCTGAAGCTAGACAGAAAACATTGAGACATTCCAAAGTGTTTCTAATAGAGTGCTCATCATTGCTAGGTGTTAGATTTGTTTTTTATGCAAATTGTTGACAAATAATTTGTCTACCCTCTTCTACTTAGATCCCTTTGATGTTCCCCGTGACCAGACCATCATTTACTAACCGTTGCAAGGCGTCTGCCACTATAGCAAATAGAAGCGGAGCTAGAGGGAAACCTTGTCTAATGGATCTCTTTAGAGAGAAGAAAGGAGAGACTTTACCATTGATCTCTCTTTTCTCTCTAGCCTAACACAGTAGGAGATCTAAAAATGAGGTAAATATTGGCCCAATCCCCAAGTCCTTTAGTGACGACAAAATAAATCCCCATTCCATCCTATCGTAGGCTTTGTCAAAGTCCACTTTTAGGAAACATATGTCTTACTAGGTTTCTTCTGCAAGTTCGAGCCCTTACCAAAGAGTCAGGCTTCCTCCAAAATATGCCTACCTTGTATGAATCCCTTTGGTTCCTCTCTGATCCAAGCCTGCATCTTTGGCTGTAGTCTAATGGTGAGTGCTTTCGCAAAGATTTTGTAACTGCAGTTCAGCATTGTCAATGGTAGCCAATTCTTGAGTTCAACCTTTGGACCCCCTTTGGGTATTAATTTTATAGGAGAGCTATTAAAGCATCCTCCTCGTTGGGGGTGAGATCATCGGTGACAAATATGGGTTGGGGGTCCTGCCCTTCTTTCGGAGCTAGATTTACCTCCTTGACTGGGGCTGGCCCGTCGTATCCTTGGGAGCACCCATCTTCCCGAGATCTCTTGGCCTGTTGGTATAAGATCTTGCGATCCTCGATCATGTAGGCCTTGTAGTGGGTTGGTACCTATCATAGGTCTTCCTTTTGTTCAACCTCTTCCTCTATTTCTATAGGAGAAGTGGTCCTTTTGGCCTTAGCCGAACTTTTGGATACATGGAGTTTCAAACCTGAAGGGGGCTCTTTCGTTGCACATGTAGAGCCAACGGGGGAGGTTACCTTACTCACCCTGGCTCCCCAATTGGAAGAGAACTCATGGTGAGTGGTTGTTGCTTTCGGTTGCTGCGATAACTGATTGCAACTTGGAGGTGCGTTTCAAGAGGACCGGAGCAGAAATCCTTAATGCAGCGGGCAAGGTGGTCGGCAAGGCAGTAAGGAAGAACAATCTCTACGAGCTGACGGCACTAACAGTCTCTTCAGGAGTGGGCATCAGTAAGGTATGGCATGAAAGATTTGGTCATCTTAGTTATCCTATTCTTTTGGAAATGCAGAAAACAGGGATGGTTGCACACTTGCCTGCACTCTCAAAGGTGCAGGAACCTTGTGAAGCTTGTATGATGGGCAAGCAACAAAGGAAGGCTTTTCCACATGAGAGTGGCTATCGGGCAAAGGCTCCTCTACAATTGGTTCATGCTGATCTCAGTGGGAAAGCCCCGACTCAAGCTTTGGGGGGATGTAACTACTATATGCTTATCGTCGACGACTACAGTAGATACATGTGGGTGTATTTTTTACGAGATAAGGCTGAAGCTCTTGGAAAATTCAAACAGTGGCAAAAGATGGTGGAAAACGAAAGCGGGCTGAAGGTAGAGAAGCTTCGCATGGATCGAGGAGGAGAGTTCTTGTCAAAAGAGTTCGACACATACTTGCACGAGAATGGCATTAAGCGCCAACTCACGACTGCACATACTCTGCAACAAAATGGTGTTGTAGAGCGTCGCAATCGTTCTGTCATGGAAATGGCACGATGCATGGCACTAGGTAAAGGATTGCCTAAGTCTTTTTGGGCTGAGGCAGTCAATACAGCAGTCTACATCCTCAATCGAAGCTTCACAAAGGCCTTGACGGGCAAAACACCTTTGGAGGCTTACTCAGGTAAAAAGCCTTCTGCTTCTCATTTCAGAACATTTGGATGTGAGTGCTTTGTTCATGTTCCAGATAGCACCAGAAAGAAATTAGATCCAAAGAGCAGAAAGTGTATCTTCATGGGCTATAGCCAGGAGTCAAAGGCGTACCGCGGCTATATGATCCAGAGGCAAAGAAGATCGTGGTCAGTCGTGATGTGGTGTTTTGGGAACAGCCACATACAGTGGAAGAGGAGGTATGCCCTTCCACTTTATCATCAGCCGTAAAAGTAACTCACCTTGTGCCCGTATCTAAAGCAGAGTTGCAGAATGAGGAGGAGGACTTCGAGGAACAGACTCCACCAACACCACAACATGCCTTGGCTCCACAAGGTAAGCCACTTCCAAAGTGGGCAAGGCAGCTCTTTGATGAGAAGAATCCGGGGTTCCAGACTTGGCGGAGTCATCTGCAGATGGACTTCGACGATCAAAGAGGATAGAGGAGCAGAAAAGGGCTTCTGAACACATAGTCAATATGGCCTTGATGGCTGAGATTATGAAAGTTCAAGAGCCTACGAATTTGGATGAGGCAATGGCGGATCCAAATTGGAAAGCTGCCATGCAAGAGGAGTATGACAGCATCATGAAGAATCAGACTTGGGACTTGGTTGATCGTCCAGAAAAAAGGAAGATCATTGGTACCAAATGGGTATGGAAGGCCAAGTACAAATCTGATGGATCTTTGGAAAAGTACAAGGCTAGGCTTGTTGCACAAGGATACTCTCAGGTTGAAGGCTTTGATTTTGAGGATTCCTTTGCTCCTACAGCAAGGATGACAACTATTCGGGTGGTACTTGCCTTGGCTGCTCATAAGCAGTGGCCGGTGTTTCAAATGGACGTGAAATCTGCGTTCTTGAATGGACATCTCAAGGAGGAGGTATATGTGTTACAGCCACCAGGATTTGAGGTGCCCAATTCAGAGAACAAGGTTTGCAAACTAAAGAAGGCATTGTACGGGCTGAAACAGGCCCCAAGGGCATGGTACCAACGGATTGATAGCTTTCTCATATCTATTGGTTTCTCAAAAAGTGCTTCTGATGCTAACCTGTATGTTTGTAAGCAGGATGGCAAGTATGTGGTAATAGTCCTTTACGTGGATGACTTGATCATCACAGGAGATCATGAGAAGATGCTGCAACAGTTGAGGGAGTCGTTGAGTTCCGAGTTTGAGATGACAGATTTGGGGCTCATGCACTTTTGCCTCGGCATTGAGGTTTGGCAAAAACCTGGCAGGATTTTCATCTCTCAGCAGAGATATGCTCGCGAGATCTTGAAGGCATTCGGTATGACCGAGTGTAAGGACGTGGTCTCTCCCATGGAGGTGAATGGTAAGCTCTCAGTGGAGGATGCATCACCAATTGTCGACATCAAGGAGTATAGGAAACTTGTGGGGAGTCTCATTTTTCTGTGCAACACTAGACCTGATATCAGCTTTGCAGTTGGTGTACTTAGTAGGTTCTCAAATCAACCTCGAGAGAACCATTGGAAAGTAGGGATGTGTGTGCTAAAGTACGTGAAAGGTACACTGGAGTATGGCATTACCTACAGAGCAGGGAAGACCTTGGCGGGTTACTGTGACTCAGATTGGGCGGGAGATTGTGATTCTAGAAAGTCAGTTTCTAGATATTGTTTCTCACTTGGTTCAGGAGTGTTCTCTTGGATTAGCAAGAAGCAACCAACAGTGGCACTATCTTCGACGGAAGCTGAGTACAAGGCAGCATGCATTGCTGCTTGTGAAGCAGTTTGGCTAAGGAGGATCCTGCAAGACATAGGAGTTCCAATCGAAGATGCGACGGTTCTAAAATGCGACAATAAGAGTTGCATGGCCATCGCAAAGAATCCTGTGTTCCATGCTCGTACAAAGCACATAGAGATCCAGTATCACTACGTACGAGAGCTCATCGAGGATGGAGTCATAGAGCTGGAGTATTGTCCCACAGAGGACAATTGCGCAAACATCTTCACGAAGGCTCTTGGGAGTGATTTATTGTTGCGGCATCTACATCGACTCGGCATTGGTCCGAACACGTAGTTCATCTTCGGGTGAACATTGAGGGGGGGTGTTAGAGTTAGCTCAAATGTCCACCTCTCATGTAACCCACCAATATTCTGTGTACCCAATGTTGTAAGGCCCCCATATGAGGAGAAGCCATGATGGGTATCAGATATTGGGAGGGATCCCCAGTTTAGACACTGGAAGGGGTCTTAGAGTAGACCAGATGGTTATGAGACGGCTTAGGAGCCAAGAGTAGATACCCGTCTGCACAAAGGGGGGGTTCGGGGGGGCGATAGCCCCCCCGATAGCAGGGGGTCCGGGGGGCGCAGGCCCCCGGTGGGGGTCTGGGGGCAAAGCCCCCAGCGGCAGGGTCCGACGGTATGACCTATGCGCGATCCTTCATCTGCCCGCCGGCATGTTTTCTGAAGGGTCGGTGGTCTTCCAGGCCGACTGTCTATTAGGCCGACTGCCTATTACAGGGCCGACCGTCAACCACTTACACTATATAAGTGGCCACCCCCTATCATCAGATCACCAGTTCTTCACGCTCATAGTCCTCCGAGCATCTGTCTAGATCACCATCGAAGCTCTGTCTGTAGAGCGCACGGGTGGACAGCCAACCATCAGTTGTATCAGCAGTTTGGTATATCAGAATTTTTGTATTCTCTCCAGCTTTCCATCGTGTACTTGCATTTTGTTGTTATCTTCCGCTGCGTACTATTTTCTTACAATCCCCACACTTATCACTATAATTATTCCACTGGTCGGCGCATTAGTCATTATCCCGCCGACCCCATTATCCCTCTGACCATTGTCTTAAACTCATCCCTATGTCCGTGGGGATACCACCTATGTCCTATCCTGCCAAGCATGTGGAAATATCTATCGCATCGACTGGTGCATTATGACCTATCCTGCCGCCTGCTGCTTTACTGATATCCCACCGACTAGTGCAATAACCTATCCCTACAACTGTCACCATAGAGCTATCCCTACGACCGTGGGGATACCTCTGGGGTAGTCCAGAATAAAAATTCCAAAACTATAGTTCAGCCTGAGTGTGCCTAGTTAGAGGTCTCATACATGTACTAATGGTCTGGGAGAATTTTGTCCAAGGATCCCGCACCAAAAGATAGTGCTTCGAGCTACTCTCAGCCCACCTTTCACCCTAGTTGGGGATCAGCCTCAGGGGGGTCACTATGTATAAACCCTCTATATCACGTGCGTTCAAGGCCTATATTTAAAATCCCTTATCTGTAAATTTTTTCATTAATAAAATGTACCCCTTTTCTATACAAATCTATAAATTTTTTCCAAAACTATTTTAAATAGTCCCTTATGTATATTTATTTCTGTAAATTTTAGAAATAAAAAATATCCTTCTGTTGAACTCACGTGATAGGGTTACATACGATGAGTGACCCCCCCGAGGGATCAGCCCGATCTAAAAGCTCGATTCTTAGCTCCCACTCGGTAATAAGACCCCGACAGGAGGATCTAACTAGCTCCGATGAGACGGAGAGCTTGGACGAGGTAATGCAAGACCCCTCGGGTCCAAGGTCTTCCGAAGCCCCATTCACTAGTGTGGCCTCTCCCAACTCTCCCACACCCTCAGTAGCATCTAGTTAAGAGGTACATTCTCCAACATGTTCAGACGTTTAAGCCGAACATAGTCGGTAGACATGGAGAACCCCTTCGTCGGCATGTCTGTAGGAAGGGAAGGTCAGCAACATCTAGTCCCGAAATGTAGACCGGGACGAAAACCACCTTTGTGGACCTAGTATCCTCCTCCTTTGCAAGGCATACACAATGGGAATGCATGGATGATAAAGATCCATGGATGAGGGACTTACAAGGGCAAGACCCCAGCTGAGGGGATGCGAGAGGCTTCCAAGGAGGGGCAACTTATGAACCCCCAACAACCCATGTGCCACCAACTTTTGTCAACTATGGGGCTCCACAGGTTCCACCCTATCGCCCATTGCATGGAACCACCGTGCCCATGCCCCATGACCCACCCCCTCTTGGAGTATGACCGTTTCCATCCATACCTATTGCTCCAATGAATGCAGGCCTTAGCACATCCATTCCAATGCCGGTACCAGCAACTACATGGATACCACCACCAGGACCAGGCTTAAGGCCACCCCTGCATCTCGTTAGGCCCACAACGGCACTGCCCCCAGCAGCTACCCAAATAGTGTTAATTGACGAGGCAATGCGCATCTTGGTGAATGCCCTAAGAAGGGGGGCCACACCACCTCCATCTGCCCGAGTGTTTCCCTCAGGGATTCATAATCCCTGAAGGAGCTGACCCATAGCCATCTCCAAGTTAATGACCAAATTCCTTTGGGAAGGAGACCCGATCTCCCACGTGGAGCGATTTGAGAAAATTTGTGAAGCCTATGGGGCTCCCGGGGACCTAGAAATGGCCAATGCGTTCGGTTTTAGCATGGATGGCAAAGGAGGCCAATGGTATAGGGTTCTCACCCTGAAAGAGAAAGTCAACTGAGAGACACTGAGAAAGACCTTCATTGTGGGGTTCTCGCCCCCAGTGGACATAAATGGAGCCCAATTAACTAGTTGTATGAGATAAAGTAGAACGACAAGGAATCCCTTCGGGACTACATAGCCAGAATCAAGCCCCTCAATGCCCACTACGAACCATATGAGCAAATGAGCGATAAATGACTATTGCCCCACTTTCTCATTGGATTGGTAAACCCAAAGCTACATGACCACTTAATGGTGATGAATCCTACCTCCTTCGATTCATGCAACAAGGTAGCTATCCGCATAAGTGACAATATGATGGACAAGGGTCATGCAGATAAAACCCCGATTCCATCAGAAGTAGCTCCATCAATGAGGTCTTCCAGTGTGGAAACGATCAAGAAGGAGACCAACGTGCCCAAGGGTGTGGACATGAGTGACCTGGCCTCCGATTAGCTAAATCAGCTAGGCCAATAGTGGAGGTCAGGAAACTCCAAGGAAGTGCCAAGCAACCCTCACTTGTTTCCATGGAGAGACAACGTCTTGTGTGGGGTATGCAATGGCAACCATCCCTCCAATGAGTGTCTGCGCATGAGGGCAAGGCCAGCACTTCACCTCTTGGGGTTCGAGCATGTTAAATATTCTAAGGGGAACCAGCGGGGTCAGACCCTCGAGCTCAGGGGTAGTGATCTAGAACCCTATTCTCTCTAGGACATCAATGTTGGCTAAGATGTGCATCCAGTTCTAAGAGTATTCCGGCTTGGGAAGAGGTGCATACCAGAATCTATCGAACTCCTTTTCATTCTCTTCCCTATCATAGGGTTGGAATATCTTTAGGGATGTGGTCTGGGTGGTGTCAGATTCCGTGGCGAAAAGGTGTCTTGATAATGGGTGGGCCTTGTAGGTGTGCAAGTCCACTCGCATGATTTGTTCCTCATGCCACAAATAGACATTATAGGTATGCCACTCGTGTACGAGCCCATACATTTGTAAGAAGGTTTTTCCTAGGATTGCCTCATATCTCGGCTATCAAGTGAAGTCCATGACTATGAACCTGTCACGGTACGTGAATCCAAATACTTTAATGTTAATGCCAGTAAGGACTCCCAAGGGTTCTGCAGTTCTACCATCGTCCAACTTCAGTATCAAATGGGTTTGCTTGAGTGAAGGTTTTCCCCACTTTACCCAGCATTCCTTGGTATAGACACTCACTGCCACCCCACCATCCAAGATGGCATCAACCTTTTGGTGTTGATAGATTATAGGGATAGCAGTGTTCGTGTCATCACCCTCAAAGTATTGGCCCAGCTTATTGATGAGAACCTTGGGTAAGCTCTGCCCCTTCTCTGATGATGATTGGTTGGCCTTAGGGCTGCTGGCAGGGCCTGGGGGCAAGAATGGTATGTTCATCTAGTTGGATCAGTCACAACAAAGGATGGGATTCCCTCTTAGGAGAAAGGCGATCGACATTTTTACCTCGATCAATAAGAAGGAAGCCAACCGACACTATCGCAAGGTTCTTGTGAAGACTCTCCTTCCATGGATAACAGGTCCTCGAAATCGTAAAGGTCTCCTTCTTCTTGTAGGTTTTGCGATACTGGATCCTCCTGGAACATTTTTTGCATCAAATCCGGAGCCTCTGATCTCGATCGAAGCTGAAACGTTCCTCCTCTTCCACCTTTTCTCGCACCTTGAGCGCTTTTGCCCCTCATTGGCCCATTAGGTGGGCTGGATGGATAGCATCCAACCCTTTGCTCGCCTTGAGTCTATGCTCAAACTTTTCCTAACAGTCCCGTACCAAGTTCTGAGCTTCTATTATGTATTACTTCTCTAGGACCGGGTCATGATAGGTTTCCTTATAGGAGGGAGGGGGTGCTAGGCCTTGGGTTGCCTGCACTAGCTTATTTAGCTCTAAGCTTAGAGGTACCTCTGGGTCACCCTGGGTGGAAGCATGTTTGGAGGCAGAGGAGGTGGCAAGGGTGGCTATCTCCTCATCAAAACCATTTTGGATGAGCACCTGATCAGACCCATCACTTACCCTTATGGACTTCTTGGACCAGGTCTGCGGATGTTGAGGGATCTCAGGGCCTTGAGGTAGGGGCCCTTTATCTTTCCTTGCCAGTTTCCTCATTGCCTTACCTATTGTTTTGGCTTGCATCCTAGTGATGACTTTTAAGGCTACTGTGGCCACCTGGCCTTGTTCAATACTAAGCAAGTTAAGGCTGGTGCTCTTAGGCACAGTGACTGGGGTTGTTGGTCTTCTCAAGGGACAGTCCTTGAACAGATGCTCGATTCCACAGCCCACACACAAGGGTGTGGGGCTGGTCATTGGCCGAGTAGCAAGGGTAAGATCCCTATAGGGGCGGTCCTTCAAGAAATACGGCCCCTGACACTTAAAGCATGATACCAGAGGGTTTGAAGTACCTCTGTTGAGGCATTCACTTGCCATGTGGAGGCCCTAGTAGGTATAGCATTGGATCGGGGGCCTTCGGGCAATAGAGTTTAGGTCTCTAGCCCTTAAGTTCACAAGAGCAATCTGGAACATGGGGACTTGCTGATCCTCTTGTAGGAGGTAGTGACTTAGGGCGCCACTTCCTTTCTCATACGAGTAGTAGTTGAGGGGTCCGTGATCTAGATCCGTCTCCTCCCAATAATTGGGCACTTCCTCTACCAATACTTGATTGATTGAAGTTATATGAGGTAGTGGATGTTGAGGGCTCAGTATGGGTGGTGGTAACCGAGCCAGTTGAGCTCTGTAGTGGCTTGAACTAGCCAAAAGGCCACCTTGTGTATTTAGAGGATTAAGCAGAGCTGTTAGGGCTAATGGGGGTCTCATTTGATACATGGGTTGGGGTAGGGACCTTGGAAATCAGCATTGGGAGGTATCGTGGTTTCCCTACCTATGACAATGTGTGCAGTCACGTATGCTAATAGATAGATGTACTAATTATACCACCAAATGCTATGATGGTAGGTGTACTAATAGCACACCTACTAACAACACACTTTCACTAACTAACATGCTAATAGATATTTTGATAGATATGTTGACAAATATGCTAACACACAAGTGAGGTAATATCACAGATGTGCTCACAACATAGGTATGTTGAATTCGAGGTCTATTAGCAAACTTGAGACATTCAACCTTACACCATGCTTCTTCAAATAGATCCTTGCCAATAGTTGTTGTTATAGATTGCATACCAATAGGAGGCTTTTTTGTATCATCGTCCACAAATATCCCAACCATGGTCTTCACAGCATCATAAATTACATAGGTGCAACCAAAAGCCTTGCATGATGAGCCCATGGAGCAAGTTGTGGCAAAGCATAGAGCATGGTAGCTATGTTTGCATGGCAAGCTTACCAATATCATGGCATTGTAATGCTCAAGGTCCATCCCACAACCTATGCACCACCCTGCAACATTGATTTGTCCCTTTACCACATTTTGGGGATAAGGAGGGGTAGATACAAACTGTGCATGCCCCTTGCTCTTCAAGTCATGTAGCATCTGCAAAGCCAGAGCATGCTAGCCTCCCAGATCTGACAAATGCTGTGATTGTAGGTCAACTACATCCTGCAAACATGATACAACATGGACCAAGTCTTAGAATTATTGAATGAATATATAATAATGCTCTAATTTTTCCAAGCAATTATATCGCTCAAGCAATTATATTTTAAAAGTGGACCAACCCATTTGATGTCAAACCAAGTGTCAATCAAGAAGGCAAACTTCCTAACTTATACATAAAAGTAGTACTTCAAAACCATCAAGTGGTAATGCCTATTAGATAATATTACCTTCAATTATATGTAATAATAGCATTCAACCCCATTCAAAATTCTTGTTGAATTCAAGCGGAGAATTCTGTTGTCTATACCTCTGTTTCCATAACTTGAAATAATAGATTAGATGTAAAAGGCTTCTCATTACCTACTACTTCTGCTACCTTATGTAGTAAAAAATAAATTGATATAAATAGCCAGTATTAATGTGATCTCAAAAATTGTTATAGGGATGAAGTAGTCCAAATACATCAATCTCAGTTCTATAACAAAAGAACTTTTGCTTTCTATGACAGACAATATCTTTGTTTTGGTTTAGATATATATCCCTCATCATACAAAAAGTGACAACCAATGGAGTGCATATTGGGATTCTTTGATGCTTTACATGGTGCTATTGGGGAGCTACAGTACAAAGCTAGAAAATAAACAAAGCTGATTGAATAGGGTATATTTTTTTATGATCACTTTTATCAATTGATGGAAAATGCTCACTCACATGGTTTATTAAAAAAGTAAGATCTCCCGGCATGGAATACAGTAGATTGGCCAGTCCCTGATGGTAGCATCACATAATCATATAGATTTAAGTGTCTTTTTTATTTGAGTGGATGCACAAATCATCCAAGAACACATGTAGGAACTTATTCAAATATGACGTGAAAGTGGTGAACATGACTCTCTGGAATGTGGGAGGGGCATTACAAAGGCCGATTGGGCGCATGACTTTATAGGCAAATATACCCCATTCTATAGTAGTAACTTGTCATTTTTACGAGCCTCTTCTTCAGTAGAGCAATGTATCAGACTTGCACCTTCGACCCTAGATTTTTAGTCCCTAGATCACTCTGTCCACACCAACTATGCAGTCTTCTATGACACTACGATGTATGATAGAGATAACTCTACTTCAACATACCTCCGCAATTGATGTCAATTCTTTTGGGTAGGTGACACCCTCGTATGTCACAACCTACGATATTCTTTCTCCATAGCTACATCAACTAGCCTTAGATCTAGATGTCTCTTATTTAGAGCAACTGCATAGTCCACGGCAACACATGACATGTTCGGCTTTGACATGTTCAGCATGCATCCATACACACAATTCTCCATATAGTCATCTTATGATCGATCAGTCTTTGATCCAGGTGGACTGTATGTTCTGCATATTTTCTTCCTCTTCCCTCCAGCCTATCTTATGGGTTTTATTACCAAAGGTGAAGGATGACCCACAACTTAAGAGGGGGAAATGCACATCTTGTAAAGGACCACATAAGTTGTACTAATTGTACATGCTTCTGCTATGTAGTCACTGTGCTCACACATGCACATACTACTCTGATTTCTTTTCAATTTTGGATGCTATCATATGCACCAAATGAAATGCACAAAAAGGTCTTGTACATGCACCCTCTACTTACCCAATGAAATTGAAGAGGGGGTGTTAAGGATGGTGTAAATTGCACCATCTACATAGGGCACTAGGGGCAAACCCTAACGAGTTCACATATATATCTTCATGTTCATGTTCAATACAACTTAGTGTATACGTAGCTATATCATGTTCACTCCTCTCTCTCTCCCTCTTTCAATTTTGCTATCACAAGTTATGGTGTCTTTGGAAAATGTCTTATGGTGTCTTTGGAGTACGCAAGGATCCCCAAGGGGATACGCGCGTGCACATGCACGTGCATGTGTGTGTGTGTGTGTGTGTGTGTGTGTGTGTGTGTGTGTGTGTTTGTGTGTGTGTGTGTGTGTGTGTGTGTGTGTGTGTGTGTGTGTGTGTGTGCATGCTCCACCAACCGCATTCTTGCAAGTTTGACACACAATCCAAGTGAGGGCAATAGTCCTCCTAAACCAATCACGACCTAGCAACCAAGAGAAAGCACTGGCCCTATGGTCCTCGTGCCATAAACAGGTCTAAAACTTAAACTTAAATGGATATACTAGTGTGTCAATCCTCTCTAACTAGTAAGTGAAAAGTAAGTAAGATATCAATCCTCTCTAACCAATCGGTGGAGGGTGGCAAAATTTCCATAGTCATGGAAGAGTCCTTAGACTGGCAGGTCGGGGACATTCATAGAGTGTATCAAGTGCAAGATGCTCAACCAGTTAGTCAAGGGTATCAGTCCCAAGTATTACAATAACATGCTTATGGTGATAATTAGCACTTTGAGCTTCTAGAAAGATTACCTCTACCATATGGAGAATTCTTGTGAATATCAAATATTTAAAGGGTCAACAATACTAGAGCTAGCTAATAGACCTTGAGAATCCACAGAAGATTGGTTCATAGGCAAGGATGAGGAGGCCGGCATGTATCCCAATGTTTGGTAGCCTAATAAAAGGGACAAATGAACATGACCTATGTCCATGGTGGTTGGTCTTTGATGACATGTATCCGCTGGAATTGGAGCTATGGAAGAGTAAGTCACATTTTATGCTCATTTCCTTTACTACATTGCATGCTATCATGTTTTAATAATTCTACACATATCAGCATAGGGCTCCATCCTAGAAAACCAAGAAAAAGTTCTAGATTTGGAACTAGATCTAAAACTACAGGGAAAGAGCTACAAAAAAAGGCACAGGGGACACCAAAGAAGTGACAAAAACCATATGGAAAGAAGGGAAGGGCTAAGAAAAAAAACAAAATGGTAAAAGAAAGGAGATTACAATAGTAGTGAAAAGGAGGGGCACAATGGGTCAAAAGGAAATAATCACACGTTCAAGTAAGAGAAAGCTATAAGAGTGACTAGCATTAGTGAGGAGGACGAGCAACAAAAGTCAAAAGGAAGAGGTGTGCCGCTGGACTCTATGATGGAGTGGGGTCCTCCACCACGTGGGTTAAATTTCATCTAATAACATATTGCTTGGTGGTTATACTTTTGTTATTTCTTTGGCTCTTAGGCCTTTTTTGTTTTTAGATTAATGTTTGGGGACATTCATACATAACATATGGTTGTGATTGAAAGTATTGTACTTGTTTTGCAAAAACAATGCTTGGTGGGTTAGTTCCAAGTGAGTTTATAAATTAATTTGCACAAGAACCATAGTGTGTGTCTTGTAGGAATTCATAAGACCTGAATGTCAAACTTTTCATAATTTTTAGGAGGGGCCCACAAATATGAACATTTGTTGCAAAGCTAGAGAAGCATGGGAACATTGTCAATCCTACATTAGTAGTGCTAAGTTTGAGAGTGCTCTCAACGGAAGCAAGAACGGAAGAGGGAGAGAGAGAAACAGAGAGCCACACAAGTTTTGGTGGGTGCACCCTAATCTTCTTTTTCATTCATTTATATATGTGTTTGAGTATTGTACATAACCGGGGTAAAGGCACAGTGACCTTTAACCCCCACAACCTTCCACTTAAAGGACAATGCGCCTTTAAGGGAGAACAACCAGTGAGCATACTATCCAATGCCCATCAATACATGACAATACTCAAACTGCTGACTAGGTAGACTCTTCGTCAGCATATCTGCAGGGTTATCATCTGTATGAATCTTCACAAGCTCTATGCGCTTGTCCTCAACTAATGAAATGGTACCTGACCTCAATGTGTTTGGTCTTTGCATGAAAGACCGGATTTTGTGCTAGCTGAATAGCACTCATGGAATCACTATGCAATGTCGGTACACCTATATGAATCCCCAAATCTCCCACTAGCCGATCAAGCCATATAGCCTCCTTACAACCCTCTATGGCTGCAACATACTCAGCGTCTGTGGTAGACAAAGCAGCGCACTTCTGTGTGCGAGACATCCACGACACTGCACCACCTGCAAAGGTGAACACATAACCAGAAGTGGATCTCCTAGTATCCACATGCCCTGCATAGTCTGAATCTGTGTACCCAAGTACACGCATGTCTCCTCTACCAAAGCAGATGCACATCTCCTTGGTACCCTTCATGTACCTCATGATGCACTTAATTGCCTCCCAATGCCTCTTTCCCAGATTAGCCATATACCGGCTAACAGCTCCCACTGCAAATGCAATGTCTGGACTAGTAGCTATCATAGCATACAACTACTGATGCATAAGAAACCTTGGCCATCATGGCCCTTTCCTCATCTAATTTGGGACTATCTGTATGACTCAATTTCACATATGGAGGCAATGGAGTACTCACTGCCTTCCCCCCCTCCATATTGAAATGCTGCAATACTTTTGTAACATACTCTTTTTGTGAAAGCCAAAGGAGTTTTCTACTCCGATCATGCGTGATGCGCATACCAAGAATATGACCTGCAAGTCCCAAATCCTTCATATCAAAGGCCTCATGCAACTTGGCCTTTACTGCATCTAGCTCATAAGTATTCTTGCTAGCCAATAGCATATCATCCACATATAGTGCCAAGGTTATCAGGCTATTATCCTTAGCCCTTTTAGTATCTAGAGGCAGTGATCAATTTCACTCCTTCTAAAACCCTGGGACCGAATGAAAGCATCAAACTTCTGATACCATTCTCTAGGTGCTTGCTTAAGACCATAGAGACTCTTCTTCAGCTTGCAAAGTAAATGCTCTTTGCCCTTTTCCTCAAAGCCTTCCGGTTGCACCATGTAAATTTCCTCATGCAAATCCCCATGCAAGAAAACTATCTTGACATCCATCTGCATAAGCTCCATATCCTCTGATGCCACTAGTCCAAGCATGCATCTAAGTGTGGTCATCTTCACAATCGGAGAGAATATCTCATCAAAGTCCACACCCTTCTCTTGCTTGAACCCTTTAGCGACCAAATGGGCCTTGTACCTAGGCACATCATCACCTATGACCTTCATTTTGTAGACCCATTTACATGGCAATGCTTTCTTTCTATGTGGCAAAGAAACCAAGTCCCAAGTCTTATTCTGCATAAGTGAACTCATCTCTGATTGCATAGCATACTCCCACTTGTGTTGATCCTCGCGCATCATAGCCTCTCTGTAGCAAGAAGGCTCCCCGCAATAAGTAAGCATCACATAGTCTACCCCTGGAACAAACCTATCAGGCGGTCTAGACAGTCTAGATGATCTTCTCAAGGGCATTTCAGCTTGCTGTCCCACCTGCATATCAACCACATTTGGCTCATCATTTCCACCAATAGATGATCCATCATCTACCCTTGATTGTATACCTGTGGGAGTACTTGGTGGTACCATTTCTTGCACATTTGGTGCATGGACAGCTTGCTGTCTATCAACATATGCAAGTGGATTCACATCCTGGAAAGTGATTCTCCTCATTTCCACATCCCTCATGGGTGCCCTATGCATCTTCTTCTCATTGAAGACTACATCATGGTTGCGTATGATCTTCTTTGCTTCTGGATCCTAGAGACGATAGCCCATTCTCCACTTTCACCATAACCCAGAAAGATGCATTTCCTAGACTTAGGATCTAGCTCCTTTTGAAGCTCTTTTGGCACATGTGCATATGCCTCACACCTAAATATATGTAGATGAGAGTAAGAGGGCTTCTTGCCACTCCATGCCTCTTCAGGAATACCACCATCCAAACTCTTACTAGGTGATCTATTGATCACATGCATTGCAGTCTTCATTGCCTCAGCCCAAAAACCACCAGAAAGACTTGCATTAAAAATCATGCATTGCAACCTTTCTTGAATGGTACGGTTCATCTTTTCTACAACTGGATTTTGCTCTGGAGTACGAGGGGATGTGAGCTCCCTCTGAATCCCATGTGTATCACAGAAATGATGAAAGTCATGAGAGAGATACTCTCCACCATTGTCAGTCCGTAGGCATTTAAGCGCTCTACCTGATTGGATTCTCAACCAAGGCCAGCCAATTCTAAAATACCTAGAACACATCACTCTTCCGAGCTATAGCATAAGCCCACACTTTCCTAGTTGCATCATCAATGAATGTCACATAGTATTCAGCCCCACCTAATGACCGTATAGGCATGGGACCACATACATCTGAATGCACCAAATCAAGCTTTTCAAACTCTTTCTTTCCCCTTCTTTTATGGGCTGATTTAGTCGGCTTCCCATAGAGACAGTGCTCACAAAATTCAAAATCAGAGAAACTCAAATGCGGTACATAACCCAAATGGCATAAGAGTTTCATTCCATTCTGGCTCATGTGCCCCAACCTGCAATGCCACAAAGAAGTGCTTGGCTGCTCGGTTATTGCAACAACATGATCAAATACCCCTGATACATGTAAGGGATACAAAGTCCCACACTTGGCACCCCTGACCAGAAGCATAGAGCCCTTCTGAATTTTCCAACTCTGAAAGCCAAAAGTGGTGTGAAAACCAGCATCATCTAGCTAACCCACTGAAATAAGACTCTTGGTCAACTTAGGCACATGTTTCAAAATAAATGCAGACCCATTTGCAAAAGAAAACTTTATGTCACCTACTCCCACTATGTCACATGCATAGTCATTTCCAAGATGCACACA
Source organism: Dipteris shenzhenensis (assembly GCF_047967505.1). Lineage (NCBI taxonomy): Eukaryota > Viridiplantae > Streptophyta > Polypodiopsida > Gleicheniales > Dipteridaceae > Dipteris > Dipteris shenzhenensis. The sequence goes on from NC_141620.1 coordinate 33,380,132, forward strand.
ACCTGTCTTTCCACTGTCATAAGTGGAGAACCATTCCCTATGGGGAGTAACATGGAATGAAGCACCAGAATCCAAAATCCAATCCTGGGAATATGCATCATCTGAAGTGATAAGCAACTCTGCAGATAAACTAGACATGAAGAGAACGTCATTGTCACTATCATGTGTGACTGCATTGATCTCCTCGATCTTCACTTTTCCTTTGTCCTCCCTTGGACTCTCTTCCTTTTGATTTGCACCCCAATTTGCTTTTTTTTTTTAAATCCTTTTGCTCTCTTTTCAGCTTGTAGCAATCCTTTTTCATATGGCCCTTCTTGCCACAGTGGTAACACTCAATGTTTCGTGCCCTGGATTTGCTACGAGACTTCCCTATTTCTTGGGACTTCCCCCTGAACTGTGATCTGCCCCTTTGCACATTTAAGGCTGCATCCTGCTTGTTGCCATCCATAGACTTCCGTCTAATCTCCTCGGCCAACAAGCTACCCACAACATCATCAAATTTCAATACTCCAGTAGGTGCAAAGTTACTAACAGCTGTACGGAAGGTATCCCATGAGGATGGCAATGAACATAAGAGAAATATTGCCTTAGTCTCCGCATCTAAATTCATCTTCTGAGCCTGAAGCTGGCTGAAAATAATATTGAATTCATTCAAGTGAGAAGCAATGGAGACCCCTTCCTTCATCTACAGCTCAAACAACCTCTTCATGAGGTAAACTTTATTAGAGGCAGTTTCCTTTTCATAAGTGGCACACAATTTCTTCCACAAATCTTTCGTCGTCTGCTCATTTACTACAGTGAGATAAACTGACTCTGCAAGATGAAGTCTAATAGTAGATTTTGCTAATGCATCCAACTCATTCCAATCATCCTCAGACATATTTGCAGGCTTAGCTTCAATCCCTGCCAAGGGTTTAAACTACTTCTTTTGAATAAGCACATTCCTTATTTGTTCTTTCCACAAAGAAAAGTTTGTCCCATCATACTTTTTAATGCTAAAAAACTCCTTTTCAGACATGGAAGAGGATGCCATGATGCAAATGAAGCAAAAATCCCAAATGCTAGTGCCTACAAGAGAGAATCACTCCAAATACCAGGTGCACCCAAATGTGTATGCCACAATAAAGTGAAATATCACCAAAACTCATGTCTCAAAGCATCTGACTCATGTGCATATACTATGCATCCATATGAGCAAATCTGGCCCAAAAGAAAATGCCAACTGCAATGGCAATCCAAAATGCCAATAAGTGCCAAATGACTCAAGCATGAACACCATCCACTGGCATATACATTAATAATATCTCATCCAAGAGAGCATAGCACTATCAGTGCATCACCTGCAATGTGTGAAAGCTGTCCCTCAGCATAAAATAGCATCCATGTGCAAAGCGTCCATAAAAATAGCATCCCACAAGGCAATTTGGGCCTATCAGCGCATCCAATAAGGACCGCAATGCATCCAAATGGCCTATAAATCATCCACTGCAACCCAATGCACACCACGAATGAGTGCATACTGCTCAAACTATAACCAGAGTGATCTGCATAAGGTATGCTCAAGAGATCATAGTCCCACGGTAATGACCGCTACTGAAAATAGAACTTGAGATGCCTCAAAACATGGGTGCCATTGCATAATCGAACTCAGCAAGAAAATTTGCAAATATCTCTCTTCTGTCGGAACTCCAAAATCCCAACCGATGAGTGAGAAATGGGAGTCAACACTTATCCACTGCCATGTGGCATAAATCTAAGGTTTCAAAACCTTAGAATGAAAAATGCATAACAGAGAGACAAAATCGAATACACAGAGATCTATAACTCTGAAAATCCTCCACTGAATCGCATAAGAACTGATAGGTAGGGGTTTTTAGGCATCTGAAACGCAATGGGACAGATGGTTTTGGAAACCGTGGTCTCAATCACTGGGTCCAACACACGGACTAAAAAACGTTTTTGGAAACAGAGCTGTTTGTAAACTCCATCGGAGTGCGAATGATGAGCAACATAGAAGTTTCAGGACCTCCTGAGTCCACCGGAATTGACAGTTTTGCAAATGGTTGCTCCAAACTTGAGTTCCAACACCCGGGCAGAAAAACGTAGAAACTGACACAGTAGGTCAGACATCCAATGAAATGATCCCAGATTCAAGAATGAAGGTGTTTCCAAGCTCCTAAAGTGAAGTGGACACCAAAAGCAAGCAATAGTTGCCTCTACAAGTCAATACGGAGTCTCTGTCATTGAACAGAACAGAGAAAAGCTCAAAAAACGACTTTTTCTTTGAAAACACTTAACAGGCTCTCAAAACCACTTCGCAAAACCAAAGTGACTTTTCCAAAGGTTCCTCCAAGGTCTCTACACACTCGGATGCAAGTAAAGTCACCCATAAAGCTTCCCACAGAGCTTCTCCTTTTTCCCACAGAGCAACTGAGCTTCAAGCATTCACGCACACTCAGCTAGATCACCCGGGCTCTGATACCAGTTGAGAGTGCTCTCAACGGAAGCAAGAACGGAAGAGGGAGAGAGAGAAACAGAGAGCCGCACAAGTTTTGGTGGGTGCAGAACCACCCTAATCTTCTTTTTCATTCATTTATATATATGTTTGAGTATTGTACATAACCGGGGTAAAGGCACACTGACCTTTAACCCCCACAAAGTTGGATGCTAGTATGGGTAGACCTCCCTGCTTATCTATTCAAGGAGCAGGCTGAGAAAACATGCGTGCCTCAAGATCTATGGAGCACTCTAAGGTGGATGGAACCTGTGTGGAAACATGATGAAGAGAGTGCTCAGTCAATTAGGTTCCAAGATAGATTAGCTTGGACTCATAAAGAGAATCTTGAGATAGTGCAAAGTGCTTGATTGATATTACTTCAAATGAACCTCCCTTTTATAGGTGAGTGTACTTACATCCATTTGCTTGCTCACATGTGGGATATCTCCTCCATGCCATGTGGCAACTTTCCCTTTACTCATACCTTTGCTCTACATGTGCTCATGGCACCACAACTCTCAACACCTCCCCTTGGTGCCATGATTCTTTGGCTACTGCAAGGTGGTTAGATGTGAGTTACAAGATCAAATCCTCCCCTGGGTGCCTACATGGCTACTCTCAGGTGGTCAGGTTTGATTACAAAATATAGGCAAGCTTGGTAAGGTTTTTGTTTCT